>NW_010201523.1:74488-90312 GCF_000695765.1 Mesitornis unicolor
ACCCCTATTTCTGTAATTGGTGGAGACTTGACGTCAAATCTTCTTTTTGAGAATGGCTGTGATGCCTGTAGTTATTTTAGCAATTATGTGCTTCACAGATAACCTTGTTTCCCACTGGTCTTTATCTGTGAGCTCTCTATTTATCACATTCCTACCAGGATGTACTTTTTCCATGGTGATGTTGCCATTCAATCATAAAAATTTACAAAATCTTGCTTTCAAAATAGGAGGGAGCTGGCTTCTTGATCTAGAAAAGTGACTTTTTATATGTCTAAAAAGACTTGCCTTGAAGCTTAGCCTTTGCTAAATATAAAAAAGAGCAAGTTGTGGCCTGGAAAAGTACGTGGCTGCACCCCTCTGTCCCAGGACTGTGTAATTTTGGTTCTGTGGGCAGGCATTGACTGATGTGGGGAGCACCCAAGGGCCAGCTTGGGCTCAGCAAACTGGCTGTGCTCACAGCCCTGGCTCCACCTTGCACATTAAAAAAAAGGGCTGGGATATAACAAAGCCTGGAGTTTCCTAAGTTCTTTCCAATATTTACAGTGTTTTAAATTTATGCCATTCAATGGTATTGAGGGGAAAAAATGGCAAGTGTTCGTCACTGTACATACTGGAAAATGAAGGCTTTACCCCCTCTTAAGAGTTGTGATTTTCTCTTTCACAAATGGTACTTAAAGAAATGCTGCAGATAAGACCTATCTACAACATCTATAGCTTTTCTTTTCCAGGCTTAGCCCTTGGATTAACTCTAGAAGGCACTGCTGCTGCAATGAGAAGTTACCTTGGCAGCAGGCTTAAATAACTGGTGATACACCTCACCCACAGCAGGCTACCAAGAAAGTCCCTGACGAATTTCTCCAAGTCCTGAGCAGCTGTGACTCCCACACAGGCACATCTCCTGGCCAGGGATCGTTCGCTTTTTGCTTGAAACTGTTAATCCAGTGGATCTTGCGAGGTTATGCGAGCCATTTACAGCCCCGTTAGTATCATCTGATTAATAGCATCAAATTGTTATTTTTTCAGTCAGTTAAATCAGGGGAATTAAATAAAAGCTTCCCTGGAGAGGTTTGCTACTGGAGGCCAGTGTCTGTGACCTCTCCCTCAGCATCTGCAGAAGAGGAGCTGTCAGGGCAGCGTGGAGCTGCCTTGTGAGGGACGTCAAAAGATCACTTCTTCAGCTGGCAGCCTGCGCTTGCGCTGACTCAGAGCTTATGAAAGACTTTCCCAAGGCTTTTCCAGCTTCGATGCCTTGTTTCAGGGCTATGAACATTGGTTTGCTTGCAGTGATTTTTGCCTTTAGTGCTCTGTTTGCAGCTGTTACCTTAATAGCACTTTGAAGTGGTTTCTCTTGGATGGAAGGCCAGGTTCCTTCCTGTATAACTCCAGTGGTCAGGCATTATCTATTTCATTTAATTTTAGGTGTTTGGTGTTTAAGTAGGAAATGAAGTGAAGCCCCAAAGCGGGCAGAATTAAAAAAAAAATTAGAAGTGGAATTAACAACAGAGAGAACCCAAGATGGGCAGGGAAGCCTGAGATGAAGTTGCAAATGGCACATTAAAAATTGATGAAGTATGGGGAGAGAGACCAGCCCTGCTCTGAAAAGCAGGACTCCAAGGAAGCTGTGAAGATGCTCTGGTTGACTGAGGCACTGAAGAAGGGGTTGAAGCAAGGGGAGCTGAGTTGAGCCCATGGGGAGCTCCCCCACAGGTGCAGCTCTTGGCTGGAGCCCTCCTGGCTCAGTTGAGAAGCTTCCTTTCCCGGAGGGAATTCAGGATGGGATGGGATGGGATGGGATGGCATCTCTGTGTGTGTGGAGGGAGAGGCATGGATTGAGATTCACAAGGCAAGGTATGTCTGGGCCTGTGCCTCTGTGATGGGGATATTGAGAGGAGGGGGCTTGGGCCTGCCCCAGCTGCATTTCCTCCAAGGTCTCTGCAGCGGAGCATGGGATGGGTTCCCGAGTCCCTTCATCCCTCAGCTGAGTGCGTGTCTGATGTAGAGCTGTTTGAAGACTAAGGAAAGCAATGTGAACAGCACCCAGAAGGGAAGAGGGAATAGATGAAGTTTATTTCTTGTAGGACTGAGGCACATGGGTACATGTTTCCCAGCTGTCCTGGTGGGGCGCAGTAGCAGCAAGTCCATATGTTAATGGAGCAGGGGGCGCCAGGACTTTTCCCCACTATAAACATGGTTGCCATAGGAGTTAAAGGCATGAAAAACAATTCTTAGGGATAAGAGCAAGGTGAAAATAGCATGTCAGAAAGTTCAGAATGGCCTGTAGGCAAACTTTCTGATATCTAAAGAAAATCAAGAAAAGGTACCTCAGCCTGATGATAAATGGGTGGAGCATAGGGTGGGGGCAAAGTTGATGTCATTAATGTCAAGGCTGAATTGAAAAGAAATACACCAATACTGCATGGCATTTCTTTCATGCTTGTAGCTGGAGAGTGTTAATGCAATCTCTGCAGAGCCTTCAACCTGAAGATGAGAATAAAACTGCCTCTCCTTCTGTGTGTGTGGAGGGGGGTGTACCATGGATACATTGAAATAACAGACAAAAAACTGCTCATAAAGTCATAACCCTGTAAAGACAAATTTTCTACCAGTTTAAGGGTAATAAAATAAAATTAATGGCAGCCGTTTGGTTTTTTTTAAACTTCTGGACAGTTTTTTCCCAGTATGGACAGAAAACTAACGTCACACTGGTCGTTGCACGGATGCTCCATTTTATTTAGTTCCCAAATGATAAGGAAAAAAACAATAAGCAAGTGAAGGACTCAAGCACATCAATCATATAAAGCAGCATTCGTTGATCATGGGTCACTGCTGTAACAGAAATCGGGTATCATCTCTAAATTGACCACTGTCAAAGCTACTTTCCCTTTTGAGTATTGGCTTCCTTTTTATTTAAAGAAATAAAAGAACTAACCCTGCTTACAGATCATAAATGCCTAGTGTGTAAGGCTCTATAACATGTAAATACATATAATATGCAGTGGGTCAAATTTCACTCTAAGGTTCACCATTGTAAATGAGAGGAGAAAGTGTTGTGGTGTTTGGTTACTGAAGCCATTATTAAAATTGACTTCATGCGTCCTCCATGGGTACAAAGAGCAAAATGTATAATACCCTAAAATGTCAGCAGCCATGTGCCTGGAAGCCTCTGCTCATGTCCACCATTTAAGAAGACCAGGTCTGAGCTCAAGCTCACAATGAGTTTGGTAGCACAATACACCCCTGTCCTGTGGGGAGGGGGTGGGACAGACAACCAGCAATTGGTTGGTCTTTGCTGTGTAACTCACCGCAGCACTGGAATGGATCCATGTCCTGCACAGACGAGTGTGGCAGAAAAACCCCTATGCCACACGTGTCTATATAGTCTCTGTTGCCTTTATGCATACATATGTTTGAAAATATCCTTGTTTTACTTAAATAAAAATATGGTGCTTGTCTTAGAGCTCGTTTTTGAGATCTTTTTTCCCTTCTGTATTAATAAATGCCCTCTGGGGTAACCTCACATTCTTATTTTTTTTTCCAGGGTGGGGAAGCCCCTGCTGACACTCAAGGCCATGTTGGATCCCCACCACTGAGCGGGTTGCTTCACTTCTGCACAAGAGCCAGCAATATTTAGCAGATGAGTTAATCATTCAAAAGCAGGCAAAGGAACGTAAAATCTAGGGTTGCCTTTCACTGCAGGAAAAACAGAAATCATGTTTTCTTCCATTCAGTGAGGCACTGTGCTTTTTTCCTCTTGATCACGGCCTTCACCTTTGCCTTCTCTCGTCCTCTCCTCCCTCTGGGGCCTGCCCTGTTTTAAGGTCCCTGCAGGGAGGTACCACCAGAAAGGGTCTTTTGCTGTGTGCTGCCTCCTGGCTCCTTCCATCTTCAATTAAGCAAAGCCGAACCCAGCATTTAATCCATAAAGTTGGAAATTAAACTAGAGAGGAGGGGTGGGAGAGTGCTGCAACTGCAGCCAAAGGGCAGCTGAGTAATTTGCCTGAAAACCAGCCCAACTTGGTTCCATCCAATGTTTTCAAGCTCTTTCACACGGAAAAGTAGAGCCATAGCAACTGTGATAATTACAGTGTGTACAGAATTGCCAAGAGGCGCAATCTTTGTAAAATACTTGTGTAGCTTTCCCACTGTATCTGATCTTTTTTCTTAGCAGTAACAGCTGAAGTGTAAGCCATTATAAAGGCCAAGAGATGCATTTCAAGTAGGAGGAATGAATGGCTCATCAGGAATACCTGCATAATAACCAGTATAAGATGCCACTGCTTTGGTGGGTCTGAGTTGCTGTTACTTGGTGAAGGCCTTTTGAGCATTTGTTAAAGAAGATGGGGACAGGAAAATACCTGCACCAGGAACTAGGCTGTATCAGAACATACTAGGGCTGAATATATATTTGGATAGGGTGCCAGTTCAAGCTCCTCAGAGCACATGAGAATGTGAGACTAACAGAAACATTTATCAGGCACCAAGAACCTTCTCTCAGAAGGTGGCAAAAGGTGGGCTCCAGCAATGAAAAGGTTTTGCTCCTGTTACCAGCCCCAAATAGACTTTGGTTCAGGTGACAAAGCTGTTGATCCTATTTATTCTTCTGTGGCCCTTTCTCCTCACCCCTGTAAGGACTCCCACCAGAATTATTGGGGAAGCCCTTGCCAGACCCCTGTTAAATATTGCTTGTATTAGACACTTGTTAATCACTGCTCTAATAATTTCTAAACTTTCCATTAAATATTTTCAGCAGCTCTCATCCTTGCCAAAAAAATCTCTGCTTTTACTGTCAGTTATCAAATCAGCACCAGTTTCAAGGGCACAGAGTTGAGATAACGCTGAGAACCAAGGTTATAATATTTTACATATTTCTAATTTGGCCTGGTTCAACAGCTCTCTGGGGTGGACAAAGACAAAAACAGCTAATAGCAGAAACAGAACTAATTACTTATTTCAGAATTAATAAGTTGTGGCATAGTCTCTGAGTCATTTCCTTGCTGAACCAATTTTTTTTTGCTCATCAAATTTGCTCATGGAACAATTATCTTGAAGACAAGAATATACGGGGAGGTTTTTTCCCAGAACAAATTTAGAGAGGCATTAATATCTTGTAAGACCACATCCCAGATGATTCACTGGTAGACTGTTACGAGCATTTACAGAATGCAGTTTGTGTAACACCACCGTAGCTGACAAACTACGTCATGACAGAGGAAAAGAAAAATAATACAAAATGTTTATTGGCAGAGTATGTGCATCGTATAAGATTTTAATATAGCAAAGGTTTGCATTTATTTTCCTAAATGATTTGTCATTTTGTGCAGTTAAAAATATTATTTAAATTTGCTGTCAGGCTTTAAAACGTTAAGAATTTTAATGAATCATCACAGCTACCTCTGGAGGTTTTTAACCTAAATGCTATCTCATGCTTGGAGCTAAAGGCTGGTTCAACAGGGCCTCAAATATATTTCCAAATCCTTTGAGATTAGTGTGTAATTTTAAGCTTTCAATTTCACAATATTCTCCCCACCCCCCCCACCCCCATTCATTCTTTAATCCAGGAATTTGTAGATGGAAGTATCCGCAATATTCTGTGCCTTAAAATTAGAAGCAGTTGATTAAATTTCTACAAAGATACCAAACAAAAGCAGAAAGTATTTGAAAATATTTATTGTCTAGAATTCGTAGGTACATGCAAAAAATGGAGCCAACATTTAAATGTTTCAGGTCTGAGATTATTCTGTTTGTTGGGTTGGGGTTTTTCTGTGTTTTGTTGTGTTTTGGTTTTGGTTTCAATTTATTTTTTTCCCCCAATGGGGCACAGCCTTTACAGGAATCCCAACAAAATGTCAGCTTTGAGAAGCTTTCATGTGAAAGTAATTCCCTTTAACCACCGCACTCTTGGTGCCCGGATGTGCTGGGAGGTTCCCGCTGGTTCCTTTTTGCCAGGACATGGAGCAGTCGCTTCCCAAGGACCCTAAATAAGCTCAAGCACTATCCCTGTGTCTTCGGGCAGAGACGGTAGATCAGGGTCAACCCTGCCTGCTGGTGGTCCCTGCCAGGACCAAGCCCTCTCACAGCCCTCTCTTCGGTGCTGGGAAGAACAGCCGCCTCTTTAATAGCAGAAGGAGATTATTCATGTAACTTGTGATTGTGACATCCTAATTTATACTGATATGCCTTTTCCAGCTGCCCACTCTTTCTTACAATGGTCCCTCTGCTACCTTGCAGCCATTCCACTACTCTTCACACTTTCTTTATTCCTCACATACCACCTCCATCTTCCTGATCTTCTGTACCATCTACTTCTCTTGTCCTCTCTTTCTGTCTCAGCTGCTGTGTGCTGCCAGTCCATCCCTTATCAGCAGAACAGGAGGAGCTCCCCAGCTGCCTCTCTCCTCCACATGTAGATGAATTATTTTTTACTTAAGCCATATTCTGTGCTGATTCATACTCCATACATGCTCATAAATATGCAAAATTTGGCTGGTAAACTATAAACTGAGTCAAGGAGTTTCTTTAAGCAATTTTTAAACCATCAGGTACCCTATACCTCATATAACAGAAATCATTTTGCTACCTAACATTATGTTTTTCTTTGTTAAGACAATACAAACTTAGACTTAATTTCTCACATTGCAGATGGCTTCCACCATATGTCGCAGAGCCCCAAATTAAATGCATGCACAAACGCCTTGCAGAAGCCGGTCTGGGTGTGTTAAGTTTGTATGTGAGGTTTTATCTTGGAAAACCTTAAAACTTATCTGGAAAAACTTACTGGTTAACTACGGACTGCTAGTAGCCCCCTAGGAGAAAAGGGATTTGATTGAGTTTGTTTTTTCCTAACACCAGGGATACAGTTTAAGAAAAATATCTACTATAGCAACTCTTGTGGAAAACCATTAGTACTGATGAAAACAAATGATGTACAACCCAGTACGTGAAAGAGGGAAAAATCCTTTGGGGAAACATCACAAGGGCTCTCTCCCCTTCTGGGCTGGGAGCCCAGATTGGTGCTGGTGTCCTGGCCAACAGCAGATCTGATCTATGAAAAACACCCCCTCCTCGTATTTTCTTGTTGATAACTCGATAGTGACCGCAGGTTTTTAAGGAAATCTGAGATGATCATGGCTCAGAAATTCTTGTCCTGTTTGCAGTGGCTGGTACCAAGAGCTCTCCACAGGACATTGACCTCCTGAGGTTGTGTCTAAGTACTCGATTTATGAACTACTTCAGAAGTCCCCGTGGTAAGCAGTCACAATGCCTACATAAAGCATTTCCTTCTCTACCAGGTCAAGTGGCAGCCTGAAATGTTGCCCGGAGTGCAGATTCAACAGAAATAACATTTTGTCTGTGTCTTTCTGCGCGTGCATTCCCTTGCCTGAAGGCACTGACCCAGTCAAAATGGCACATGCTCTACAAGGCCATATATTCACATGTGTTTATGCATGTGCACTCCGACATAGAGGCTTGAATACATATATATAGTTTTGATTAATTTTTATGTTGCTCTGGCCAGCCTCTTTAATCTCTTAGTACCATAAAATGAGGCACTGAGCATCTAATATTTATCCTCTGAGGATAAATATTTGTTGTCAGGCTGGCATGAGAACTTCAGGTCGTGGCTGAGGTATTTATAGTGGATTATCATTATTAAAAGACCATTTGAAAGCTGACATCAACGTTTTTCATTCTTACCTTGTCCCTGATTCCCAAGCCAATAAAGAAATAGATTAGATTTCTGCTCCTAAGGGGTTCACCTGGATAAGACTCACCAAAACAAGGAATTTACCAAGCCATATATTAACTTATCATGATAAGTTTTGGGCCAAAATCAACAATGAGAATAATTGTAACAAAACCCATGGACCTAGGTTGACTTGTATTGGATTAGCGATGTGGTACCTTATTTGTCACAGTAACTACAGAAAAAGGCACTTAAGAAACACATTACTGAGCCAACTAAAGAATATTGTAGGCCCGTTGCATAGAGCAATAGTATTAAATACTGGACAGAGGTGATTTAAAATTACTGTCAGCAAAGCCATACGTCTTAATAGAGATGTTAACAACCATAAAAAATAAAACCTTAAAATCTTAGACATTAATCTCTAAACTTTAAAAATTATTATTAGTTTTCTGCAAACAATCACACACAATAAAATATTAAAAAAAGAAAAGTTAAGTGTTCCCACTAAAGGCTGACATTAAAAGAAACAGTTTCCTTTAAAGTGATATCTCTTCCAGCTAATGAAATATTGTTAGAGTTATGGTATGGAAGCAAGTCTTAAATTTGTAGGCTTTGGCAATAGTGTGACAAAGAAAGTTGCCTGCACATTCAAAGTGTCAGGTTGTTTACTTTCAAACATCTACAGAAAAGTGGGTTATTAAAAATGATCTTATTTCATCAAAAGGTATTACAAGCATATTTTAAAGATAACAACAAACAAATAGTATTTTTAAATCTTATTTTTTTTTTCTCCTGCACAGGAAGAAAATGTATTTTGGTCAGCAAAAAACTGAAATATTGTGGTGATGAATAATCTTAAAAGTATTGAAACCCAAAGGATATGACCAAAAATACACAGTATCATTTTATGTTACTAGATGAAAGTAGCACCATAACAATCCTGTGCATCTCAGAGTCTTGATATAAAATAAAAGATACAGACTTGTGTAGCAATCAACAACCATTTTTAAAAGGTGATTTGTGTTTAAAGGTGTGTAAAAGTCAAGCTTACTTTTTGTTTTCATTAAATACATGGTTCAGCAAACATATTGAACCAAATGATTTGCTAACTACTGCTGCTACCTAACAAGATATCTGTTATAACGTACAGGATAGTTCTCCTACCGCTCAGAAGGTGGTATGATTTAGTTGGGAGAAATTTTGAGTTTAACCTTGCAGCTCATGTTGAGGTGGAGTCTGAATATGATGTGATTAAAACTACCCATTTTGCAAAACCATATAAAGCCAAACTAAAACACTGTTTTCCAACTCCCAGTCTAATACGTACAATCCTATCTATAAAACTGAACTCCTATGAAAGTAATTTATGAAACTGCCAAAACGGTTAGCACCCAAAAGATCTATCATCTGTGAAGCTCTAAATGATTGTCACATAGCCACTTTGCAAGTCAGTGACTTCTCCCAATGTTAAAGCCAAATATTTGAATAGAAACTAAACCTACAGCCCTCCAAATACTAATTGGAATGCAAATGCATGTGTTTAAGACTTCTGTAGCTTATCAAAGAAGACTTAAAAGCATTAAATTATGCATTAAATTCTGTCCTGAAGTTTCTTCTTCTCCTTCCCAACATGGAAACTTCTCTGTTCATTAATTTCTTTTTGCTGTTTTTACTGAGCCATGCAGTGAAACTTGTCATTAAGGTCTAAACCCTCAGCTACAGAAACTTGGGATTTCCACGGAAGTGTTCCTGCAGCAGCCAGAGGAGGAAGTTTTCCGAACTACCAGACATGAACTAGACTGCTGCTTCTCAACATGGGGCTGTGGGCTTCAGAGAATGCCAGAATAACATCTTGGTTTCATGCAGGTCTCTGGATCATTCTGCACATACAGTAGCATGCTGTATGCACAGCTTGCATTTGGAGAATTGGAACAGAACCCTGAGAAAAGCAAATCCATTGGAAAAATAGATATTGTTTTTAATAATACCAGTTTGAGGCATTTCAATCCTTCCCTTGGGAAAAAATTACAAACGGGTGTAGTACTTTTTTTTTTCTGATGCGAACGATTTGAATTTATCACAACTGCAAACATAAATATAGTTTGGGATTTTAAGTGCATGTCTAGGGTTGATTACAATTACAGATATTTTGTTTGACAATTCTACCCATCCCCCAGCAATTCAGCGTCCCTCAAGAGCTTTGAGTCCAAAACCATCCTGACGCGGAGTGATGCTCTCCCAGTAGCTGCCGCCGCAGACTGTCACTCCATGGCAATAGGGGTGCTGAGCGACTCAGGTTCGGCTCTCTTCAGCCTCGCGTACAATTCTCATCATTCCCATGTATCCAGAAGCAAATCTGGGCATATTTGAGAGGAGTAATTCTTACTGCCACATTGTAATCCTGCTGTTCGCCATTGACATCCACCCACTGATGGCCGGAGTAAACTGCGATGATCTTGCGTTTCCACTTCTTTTTGTTCGGCTCCTTAAGACGGAGATAGACGCCAGATCCGGTGGAGCCAGGCTCAGCGTCGCAGTACTGATAAAAGAGATCATTGGACTCATCAGAAATGCTACAAAATCTATAGACCAGCTGCCCAGATCGATCATTGTCAAAGCCTGAGAAGTGGATCATGCTCCCAGGCATCATTTTGATTGTTGGGCTGATTCCCAGCTCCATGTATTTCCTTTTGTGGGGACGTTTGAGCTCAAGAACGGCATAATCATAATCCAGGGCAATATCCCCGGAGACACCTTTAAACCAGCCTTTCGGGATGTGGGTACTCTTCACCCTGGTCCACTGGAAGGAAGGCATGCCATCTGAGGTCTCCTGCTTCCTCCCAGATCTCCTCTGCTTTCTCCCACCGCCTTTGGTTCGTCGCCTTAGTTCTGTGACAACTTCGGGATCCTCTTGGGCCACAGAAACTTCCCTCCTGCTTCTCTTAGCACCCTTGCGTTTCCTGCCGTCGCCTCTGGATTTCGTCTTCATCAGGCCCACCCTCAGTCTCTTGCTGCCCTTCACATAATCCTTGCCATTGTGCAGACAGTGGGCAGCTGTCAGCACGTGCTTGGGGGAAACGAGGATGCCGCTACAGCCAGTGGAGATCTTCACGGCTGTGTTGAACGGGAAGTTGGTCATAAACCGCTTATCGTAGATGCTGAACCTGCTGTCCGTTCCATAGATCTGCCTCTTCTTTCTTGAGGACCTTCGCGTGGTTGCGTTTGCAGCTGGGTCACGCTCCAGCCCGAGGACATTCACTTCAGTCAGGGTCCGTGTGCCATTTTCAAAAACGGTTTCATAGGATAAGAGGTCCTTCAAGTCAGACAAGCTTGGCACCGGCAGTTTTCTTTGACATTCAATTCCACACACGCTGTTCAGCTCTAATTTGGTTTTTGCTTCAAATTTAGGGCTGTCAAGGGAGAAAGTTCTTTCGCTCACAATCTGGGGAATCTTCTTCAAGTGCCAAGTAAAATCTTGTTCAGTTTCTGCTCCATTAGTGAGACCCAATATAGGTATGAAAAATATGAATAGCAGTAACATGTGCTCCATTTTATCTATGTTTTTCTAAAACAAGAAAGAGAGATTTGAAAATATGTGTTGGAAATACACACAGTTGTCTTAGTATCTTCAAAGTATAATCATGCAATATTAGTACTGACATCAGTGGAACAGAATTTAACCCTCTGCTCAAAGAAGAAATGCCTCGGATATTCCCTGTATTGCCTCTGATGTTTCCAGCGGTCTTTAGCAAGATGGGTCCAGACCAGTCTGCCAGCATCCATGCTGAAGGTGGAAACAGCTGAGTTTTACCCGTTTTTCCCTCAGCAGAGCAGTAATCTGAGTCATTTCACTCTGTACAGTGCTTTGTTTTTCATTTGACCCATAGGGATGCAATTATGTTTTACACTTCCGCTTTTCTCCTCTATAGCTCCTGGTTGTAGGCAGAACTTGGTTGAAAAACACCAATGTACTTAAAATTCACATTCAGAAATTGGGATGCAGGCAGAGATGGACAAACTACATTCGTGAGACTTAAGAACCCTCAGGAAACCAGACCAATTGTACTCTTTCATTTAATGGCCAAAAAGTAGTGGCTTTAAGTGGCCCAAATATTGCCAATGGATCTGCACTACCCACCCAGCTAAGACCTGGGAATCTGCCTGCTGTGGAAAATCCCACTTTGCTAACTGCTCTCCCAAGGAACCAACTTAGAAAGATCTCCTTTCCCCTTTCAAAGCTTATGTTCCCTGGATGTGACAGATGGAGCAATAAGGGGACCTAAACAAAGTGGCAAGTCTCATTTTAAATGCTTTCAGCTTCTGCTGCTCTGAAAGACATGGATCTCCTGCAGATTCTGTGTTGTATCAACCTGTAGGCCGTGGCCACCAAAACCTCATTCATTTTCTATGTGTGGGTGTTTGAATCTCTCTCAGGATGTCAGAGAATTTCAAAATTCATGGTTGGAGGGGACAGAGGAGTGAGGAAAGTAGAAGGTTGCTCATCTAGAAGAGCCTCCTGGTTATATACATGCAGGAGAGCCCAGCCAAGTGGGAGGGATGAATCCACAGGCTCATCACAGGCCTTTTTCCTGCAGGATCCCACAAACACTGCAGGAACTGTGCTGTCTGTGCCTTATGGCCACATGTGGAAAGCCCCACCTTGATGGGGTGATGCACCACACAGAGAGCTAGTACTTTAAATGGGAAAGAAAAAAAGCAGTATTATTCCCATCTGTAGTTGGGAAACATGCAGAAAGAATGTAAAATTGTTGGAAGTCCATGGCAGAGCCAGAAACTGAACCCAGAAGTCTTGATTCTGGTTCAAAACACTACTGAAAAGACCATTTTTCTCCTTTGGCAGCAATGATGTCAGTGGCATTAACCAACTACTTGGTTGATGCCATTGGGAGAGCTGTGCACCATTCTCATATCCTTCACTCCAGTTACATATAAAACCTCAGCTGTGCAGAAAGAAAGTGCCTATGATTAAACTTTAAAAGCCAAGCAATTCAAGGATATGCCTGTGGTTGAGCTCCCTGGTTTACATAGTAATGGCAATGTAAACCAAGGCAGAGACAACCGCTTTCCTTTTCTTCAGCTTAGTTTAGAATACCACGAGTGCCGCTCTCCAGTGAAATAGCCTGGTTACAAACTGGCTAAAGATCTAGCATGAAAAAAGAGGAGTATGTGTGGAACATAAAAAAATAAGTGACATCATCACTTTAAAAGCTGTATAATGAACCAACAACTCCTATAATTTTAAGTATCTTCACCATATAGACATAGTTCTTGTCTATAAGAGGTAACAATCATCACTTTTTAGCTAACTAAGCACTATTGTTCAAACACACGCTGTTGATCTTGGTGCCAAATTCAGACTGTGGGAGATTTTTTTTAGCATATTTTATTATGCTTTTCACCTTTGCCTGCAGGCAATACCAACATTAACCCAGAGTTTACTCACTAGGATATACATAAAACACATTTTACAAGACAGCATAAAGATACCCACCCTGGCTTTAAAGTAGCTAACTCAGGTTTTGGAGAGGATGTGTGGACTTTCACAAGACGTCTGGAGATTACAGTGACTAGCACTGTAAGATCTGGGGTGTATGCAGTCATATTAAATGATATCTGAAGGTTTTGAAAGCAGAGCAAGATTCTGCAGATTTTGCAGAGACACCAGTAGACCATAGCAGTCCATGTTATTGGTATAGCAGAAATGCACTTATTTAAACATTAACTTTTATATAAAAAGTTACCTTCAAAGTATTGGTTATTGCTCAATTAGTACTAAATGTGAAGAGGAATTATGATTTTACATATCTGTGGATAAATTCTAAGGTGTCATAATGATGAATTACTATGATAAGTACATAAGAATGGCTTTCTTGGCCTGACCAAAGGTCCACCTCACCTAAAATCCTGTTTCTGACACTGGCCAAATGTGGATGCCCTAGGGCAGAGCAACAGAATAGGTCAACCATGTATGTCCCTCCTCCCTCATAGTCTCTTAGCTTACAACCAGTTGCACCTCATGAACTTTACAGCAGAGATAGTTTCTGCAGTATGAGGAACCTTCAGTGGATTTCTTTTCCACAGTTGCCCAGTCTTCCCTTGAACCCATATAAAATTTTGTATCCACACTGTTCTGCATCAAGGAGTTCCACAGTTTTACGTGTTGTATGAGGAAGCACCTCCTTGACTGTATTTTTCAGCCTGTCACAAACTATCATCATTAGTGTGATGATAAATAATGTGATTTTGTGGAAAAGCTCATTTTAATTTGCTTTGCCTTAATGTTGCTGTTGAACAGATACAAGGTATTAAAAAACACGGTTCTTCTGTCAGGCTCAAGAATGGGTTTTCTATGTTCTTCCTTAGAATATTCCTCCCTTTCTCAGCCCTTCCTCAGGGTCTGCATATTTGATATTTCTCTGTAGCTAAACTCTGTGAGCCCTAAGGAAAGTTCATCCACTAACTGCTAGTTCATACAGAAAGTCTTAGAGGTGCCTGGGTTGAAGTCACTTCACTGCGATGGCTGAAGTCTTTCCAGCTGCAAGCATAACTAACTTCACTTTATAGAGAGACTTTCTGCAAGCAATTGGGTGGAGTACTGTGGCTCCCTTCTGCCACTCTTTAAAAAGAATAAAACCAAAACGCACAACCCTCAATAGATGCACCGAAGCCTCCCATTTGAAATACTATACTCAAGTGCTCCCTACTTACAAAGGCAGTCTTGGAAGCCAAGATTTTCATCATTTATAATGAACCGCTTGTTGCTTGCAATGAACCAACTACACTTCAGTAAAACTGGAAGAAGTCCAAGCTGAGGAACTTGATGAAAATGGTAATTCTCATTACAGACCAGAGCAGTGGTCCTACTAGGCAGCATTGTCATTTACAGCCATGCACTTAAGCTGTGTTTACTAACCCTATCTCTACCGTTTAAGGAAGGCCAGCTTCAAGCATGGACAACATCAATGATTATACAGAGGAAGGAGGAAAGGCCCTGAGAAGGCTACAAGCTGGACGCAAGTTAAAACTCTCAGCATCTCACACTTTCTGCCACGCTGTTCTCCACTCTTCCTCCAAACCCCAAGCTGCTCTGCCCTCTCCTTTCCTTTGCTCCTTTACCATTCAAATTTTGGGTTGTCTTTCAGTAATTAGAAGCTTTGAGTCAGCTTTGTCTTTATGGTAGGATGAATTACTCCAGAGAAGATGGAAGATGGAAACTAGAAAGTAAGAGAAAGATCCCCAGCTCCACAAAAATGTTGAAATTCTTCCTCCAGTTTCCAAATCCAGCTGATAACAGTGAGGACTCCCTGTCTGGTGACATACCAGCTTCCAGGCGTACGTATACAGTTAAAAGTATTTTCAGTTCTTCTCACTTCTTGCTTCTTGCTTCCAACATCAAATCTTTCTGCATTCACAGGACAAAACCTACCCGTGTTTTAACTTTTCAAGATCTGTTTCAAATATTTTGTCAGTATAACCTATCTTACTTGAGAAGAATGCATCTGAAATGCTTAGGGGAAAGCTTGTAGTCAAGCAGAACTAGAATGTGTTTCTCTTCAGGCTAACCCAGAATGAATTTGCATGTCAGTGTAGATCAGAAGAAAAATTGTGTCCAGCTACCTGGCAGCATTTTATCTTGGTCTGCTCAGTGCAGCCTCTACTCTGGGATTTCCTTCTTACTGTAGGAAAGTCAGCACTTTTCAAACTAAATTGAAATAATTTTAAATGCAGTTTCAGACCATTAAATATTAGAGGCTGCTATATTAACCAGCTCCTTTAACTGCTTTTGGCCTTTTTTCTGAAAGGGTTAGAAAGTTGGAATTCACAGTTCTACTTCAACAAAGCAAAACAGAGAATAATTTTGGAAATCTCACAATCCCTAGAAGAACCATTACCCTAACCTTATCCGCCACTGTTCCTGGCTGTGCTCACTCTGTATACCGGTGCACAGATTTTACGATTTACGGAGAAAACCCCACCGCGATTCCTGGCTCTTACAAAATTCCAGCAGCTTCAGCAGGCATAAGAAGAACTAATTTAACACAGGCAGGGGGAAATAAAGAAAGGAGTGGGGAGAAGGTGATGAACGGCAATGGGGACAGGGGCTTCAGGTTTCCCC
>NW_010201524.1:0-17359 GCF_000695765.1 Mesitornis unicolor
AGAGGGTCGTGGAAAGGATTCAGGGTGCAGGGGTGGGGGGGTGGGTTAGAGTCATGCACAGGTTTCACAGATGGGGTGAGGTTTTCTTGTTCGATGCAAGAAAGGATGGACGCTTGTTTTGCAGCTTTTCACGGCTGCCACGAGAGTTTGACTTCCCCGAGGATGCAAGGACATTGTGTGAGTCACAGGGACAAGAAGGTTAACCCATTCATTTTGGTGGCCTCATGAACGACCCGATGGATGGGCAAAAGCTTGCAGGGTTGTATACCTCTCGGACAAATATTTTACATATGAATACATATAAATCCTCAGAAGAGAAAAAAAATACAGCTTGTGGTAATGCCTCAGTCACTCAAAAGAAAAAAATAATCATTTACTTTGGATCAGTGACATTGAGGACCTAGCGAGGAACCCTCCCCAAGTGTGGAAAATTGGACAATCAGCACAACATCTGTGCTAAGAAGTGATTTTGACCAGTGTGAGCCATTCCAATACTTCTCAGAAACTGTTATCACATCTTAAATCTAATCTTTTATAAATATTCGGAGCATGGACAGAAGTTAATGGCAACATTTTCATGGCCTTAGGCAGAAAGTGAGCTTTCTCTGGAACACACTGCTCTGCATCTTAAAAAAACCTCACCAAGACACTCATCCCAAGCTGAACTACAAAGGAAGCCACAGCTCCAGGTAGGCTGGAGGAGGAGTGGCTGAAGTGACAGTTCGTCCCCAGGGCAGCTGTACCAGCAAGGAGGTGGGAAGTAAGCTTCAGACTATGTGAGTTAATCTGGTTGCTCACAGCCTAAAAGCCTGCTGGCTTTTTCGAGCTGCCTTGGATGTGACACTGCAATGAGTCTCCAGGATCTCAGACCCCTTGTCAGAGAGGAGGCAGCTTGTTTGGCAGGGCTGGCATGGTGATGGTGATGTGCACAAGAAAGCCAAGGATTACTCTGGGAAGTGAAGGAGCACAAGCAGAGAGAGATCTGCATCTGGCCACGTCAGAGGGACATATCCAGCTGTGTGATGGTGTGAATGTGTGCAGCCAGGACTGCCCAACAAAGACTCTGAGCATACATTTAGACAGATGGAAAGAAGAGGGCTTTCCATGAAGTTGTAGCCAGATCACACGGCCTGTTTTGGCAGGAAAGGTGACAAGCTCCTGTCTAGGTATTTGACAGTGCTAGGGTGGAAGTAGCTGCAAAGTTTCATAGTTTATTAGTTTCCCCAAGGGCTCACAGAGAAAAAAAAAAGTATTGCCAGTAAAGATTACTTATAACAACCTACAGTTATTTTTTCTCCATTCCTTCGATTTCTGCTTCTGTGGTAAAGGCTAAATATTTTACAGGCTGCAGAGTATACATTCCCATTGTGTTGACTGATAATTAAGATATTTCTAAGTCAGTCTCAATTGTGTAAAATGTCTGGCATGCCTGATTTTTAAATACAAACTTTCCTCCAACAAGCATCTTGGGACACCTTTACAAAACCTCTTTTCCCAAAAAGCCTGTAGACAGACACACTATGTCTATCTTCCTTTAAATCTTATCAAATTAAGTCCATTTATTACACATTTCAGATTCAGCTTAACAGCTTCAGCATGATGTTGTGTTTTAGGAGAGTGATGATCTCAGAGACTGCTCGAAAACACACTGTTCTTCAGGGAAAAGCAAGATACACTCTGTGTTAAAACCCAAAACAAAAAAAACCTTGCCTTTACTAGAGAACTACTATATTATGTCCCTTGGCCAAGAATTTTCTGATCTAACTGAAGTCGGAGTAGCCTTCAATGTTAACCATTTGCAGAGCATGATGGATTATGGCCATGGGTAGCTGTAGTACATTGTAGATCTGCAATCACATCCTCAGATAGATAATCGCTGTGGTCAGCCAGTCGCGATAGCTCTTTCAACTTGAACATTCATCCCCAATAGATTGTACCAGTACGTCCAACATCTGGTTCACCCGTTAGCTCATTAATCCTGTCAGCAATGCAGGAACAGAACCAGTGCATTGGGCAAGCTGTAGCGGAAGACATCTTTTATCTGCACTCGCAAGCTGATCACCCCGGCAGTTAGGTATGGTTTGTTTACTCCACGAATACCACCCTGTGGTTCCCCTCTTCACCCTCATTTGCATTGAGCAAAATAAGTATATAAATGAAAAGGAACTCAGGCTGACAGACCACAGGTTCACTGCCAAGGGAAGATTAGTTCCTAGACATGTAGAACAAGAAGACATTACATTTTTTGTCATAGCTGTGCTCAATGAGCAGAGATTGTTTACAAGGTCCAGGGTTTAAGTGTGGCAGGCAGATGCAGACTAGCAGTTCTCACAAAAAAAGATGCTGTTTCAAAGAAAAGGTGTGCTCAGCTTCTGGAAAAGAAATTTACCTCTCAGCAGGGACTGGCAACTCTAATCTTATTTACATTTTTCACAGCAACAGTACGCATCTCTCATTCTCAGCCCTAACTCTCCCCGACAGTTGAAGCTGTGCTATACAGATAGGCAATAAATAATGTAGAATTGTGCAGATTGTTGTGGGGCCTTTTCTTTCTCTCTGTGCTGCAAACTCCTTTTCAGAAGCAACAGTTAAGCTGTCAGCAGAGTGGGATTACAAATCTGATACTCGGTACACTTTCGGACAGTTACAGCTTTCAAGTGTTTTCCATGAATTGACACCAATCATTTCAGTGCTGCGCTGGTGAGGCGCTTTGTTGGGTTAGTCATTTTTTAGATGGAGATCAGAGAAATGAGCACAGGAAGGTTAAAACAGATATCATTTGGTAGGTAAGGTACAAAAAAAGCTAAGGCTGTAAGACAACTGCATTGTATTCCTAGGCGCTGAATTAAAGTGTTTTTCAACCTTGTTTTAAAGAATTTGCATTGTCAAAACAAAATTCCTGAACATAAACACTTATTGCTGTAAATATTTAGTTTTGCTCTGTGAAAATACTTAAGAGACATCTTAGCAAACATAGCTTTGCATCTCATTATAACTTCTATACATAATGAAAATGTTAAAACAAGGCAGTTTCTTTGAAAATAATACTAGCACTCGGAGTATAATGGTGCAAAATTGAAGAGGATGTTGATTTACAAATGTAAAGCGTGCAGACACTCATGCTAATGCTTGTTGCAATAAAACAAACCTGTACTGCTATAAATTCTCACTAATGCAATTCTACTTAGAGGGTTGGAAAAAGTTGCCTTTATATTATCTGTTTCATTTTAATGTCAGTGTAATTCTTAATTCCCCTGTTCATATAGCTTTATTAATAAACACATTAGTCTGTTAGGTGGAGATGAGCAAACAGCATAGATTAAAAATCCAAAAGGCTCTGATGATTGCACCTACAGTAGGTGCCTCAGCAGCTACCTCTGCTTGAGCGATTTCAACTCACACCCTGGAGGCACTAATAAGGTCAGGAATCCCAAACATTGTAATAAGGGAGGAGTGCTCAGGTTTTGAAGAGCCCTATGACTCTGTTATACTTGCCGACAACTGCTCCTGTGGGAACTGCCGTGCAGTGGAAAATGACTGACCCTATTCCATAGGTCAGAGGCTGAAATTGGAGCTGGAGCTCACATACATCGAGGGGCAGTGCTGCTCCCTGCCACCAGCCTGACACAGTGCTACCATTCACACCGGAAAAATCTACCTGATCCTGTCCCACAGAGCTCCCTCTTGATGCTCTGGGCCTTTGAAGTAGAAGCAACAAATGTCACAAGGCTCAGGATAAAAAAACTGAACTCTGGCAACAAAGTGCCAGGTTTTCGTTTTGATTAACAGCATGAACAGCAGTGTGGCAAGGTAATAGCAGAGAAGGCAGAGCTCTGGCTTGTGCTAATAGGGTAATACAGGTGCTAAAAAGGCTACAAGGATGGGGACCAGGAAGAGAAACATCTTAAATCAATCAATCAAACAAACAGACAAACAAAAACCCAAAACAACAACATCAACCAAAAAAAAACCCAAAAAAAACAGAAAGAGAAAGAGAAACCCTGAAAGCCTTGAAGGCAAAGATGATTAAAATTTGTATGTTTTTTACCACCATCAGATTCACTTATCATCATGCTAGCTACCCTACATCCTTAATAGTTTAGCATGATACAGATAAACAGGAAAGGAAAACAGCAATGTTGTCTTCCAAAAATTATAATCAATTTTGTGCTGGCTTTGCTGAACTAGAAATTGTGCATGTTGTTCTTGTAAAATTTGTCAATAAACGTGTTCTCTAAAATAATGTTGATTATTTCCTTGAAAGGGATCACAAATGCCATTGTTTCCACAGTGAAAAAAATAAAACCAACAAAACCAACATAAGCAAAAAAAAATCCCAACAAGTGCAATTTGTCTTTCCACCACGTTTTTCCACAGAAATGTTCCTGTAGAACATCTGTGTAGAAGATGATAGTGGAGAACGTGTATCTTCTAATGTCTGATTGGTTACCACAGAAGAAAATTGTCATGGTTTAGGGCTGGGCTGCCCACTAAATCCTGGACAGATGCTCTCTATCCACCCTGCTCTCCTCCCCTGAAGGGAAGAGAACAAGAATAAGGGAGAGAGACTTTATGGCTTGGAAAATAAAACTAACAGATTTAATGAAACAATAATACTAATAGTACAGATAATATTGTAAATAGGAAAATAATGAAATATATACAGATATGTACAAATAAATATATAAACCCAATATAAAATCCTCCCCTCATGCTCCCCAATGACAAATACGTCGCCAGAAGCTCTGCAGAGTAGGGCACTGGAAAAGTCCCAGACTGAACTCAGCAGCAGGTAGGAGCAGGATGCAGGAACTGGAATCAGGAACACACGGTTCAGGATCGGAAGCAGATGAACTAGCAGGGTTCTGCTCGGACTTTGGTCATTGCAGGATCAGAATAGCCAGAGGGAAGAAGGGTTGAGACAGAAGGAAGGATCAAAACCCTTGTGATTCCTCAGCTTTATACTGATTAAGACGTATGTGAGATGGAATACCTAGCTGATCAGTTTAGGGTCCGCTCCTCCTTGTAGGTGCAGATATAACACCTATGGTGAGACAGTGGCCTTGTCATTATCACTTGTAGAAGTACACACTGTCTGGAAAGACATGCTGCTAGTTTTCAGCTAGTTCAGCCACTTAGAAGAGACTGAGCTGAAAAGTAAAATCACTAAATAGAAAGTTAGTTTTATTTAGCTCAAACCAGGACAAAAATGTAAATTGCAATGTAAGTGAATAAAAGAAACAGTTTAAGGGCAATGTGTTTCTTTGTCCTCAGTGCCATATATGAAGTTATAATGTTAACGTGGGAACATGGCAGGTTGCAGTACTTTTAACCAAAAATTTTGCCATCAACAGCAATCACATTGTCCTTTGCCAACAACCTACTTCCTGTTTTACTGGACTGTTTCTTCATTTCTACAAATAGTAAATGACGTCTGTGCTCAGCTTTCATTTGGGCAACTCCTACCAAGTAACGACACCATCATTTTGCCCAGGCCATGATAGGATCACATCCTTTCAGTCATTCACTGAAGCTGCCAACCACACCACACAGTCAAAGCTGTACAAAACCACTTTTCTACTTGTTTTGGTTCTGTAATATGTGCGAGTCACTCTAACTGCAGGTGTTCCCGCAACATCTGTGGCAAAAATTAATATGTATTCACACAACTCCAGAGCTCTCTTGGAAAACTACTTTAGTTATTGTGAAGCTTGAACCTTGTCCATATTCAAGATTTAAAAAAAAAATATTCTAACTAGAATCTTTCCTTTTCATATTATGAACCTTTTACTGCTATAAAGCTATTGCTGAGATTAATGAAAACGCTACAGCATGAGGGGCTTTTCACAGATGTACAACTGGGGAAAAAAAGGAAACCTTTGAGCAAAGGAGCTACTGGCTGATAGCACTGAGCAGGAGTGTGAGAGAAGTCAGTGAATGTCAAATAGCACAAGCATGGTCCAAATTCAGCAATGTGTAAGTTTTCATTAACTCAGAGTTCTGGCTTTTTCTTCTTATCTTGTATCCTCTCATTTGTCAATCACCTCATGATCTTCTGACTGACAGCAGAAGTCAATCTCTGTACCACTATTCTGGATTATTTTATTATGGAGAATTACTTAGTAACAGGGTATGTTTTATCTCTACCTATCTCAGTTTTAGGTGATCTCAGTGAGAAGCAAGCAAGACTCAAAGGAACTTGAAGAAAATGCGTGGGTAAGTGCAAAGGGAGAATGAAGGTAAACTACTAATGCTCTTTTGAGAAATGTGAATGTATTAATAGCTCCCTTCTAAACACAAACCTGAGACATGACCATGATGTCAGGGTTAATGGATGTACACAATATTTCAGGAGAGTGTGGGTGGTAGAATCGAGACTGTATTTCGACTTTCTATAACAGAAAGCAAAATTAGAAAATTTAAGACAAAGAATGGTGTTTTAAAATCTGTTCTCTTTAGACTGATGAAAACTGCAAAATAAAAAAATCCACACATTATTAAGCTGAATTACACTTCTAGGACATGTTTGAGTCATGAATGAAGATTTTTTTCATCCGAGTTCTTGAATTCACTTTCACTACAAGCATGAGTATGTTTGCCAAAATGTCAGTGCTGTCTGGGCAATCTGTGTCAGCTACTTTTCTTCCAAGGGTTCTCTCTGATCCTTTCCCTTTGCATTACCATTTGTCACCTTGTAGATAAAAGTGTTGATTTTTGAGCTTGATAGGCTGTAGGTTCAATACCAAATAGCCTGCTGGTCAATGTAGTGAACTCTGACAGGCTGAAGAACAACATTACATTAGCTAAGGAATGATGGTTTGTTTTTCCCTAACTCAAAGGCAACCATTGTAAATCTAAATTCAGCTATTTCTGGCCTGTAAGAACCGTAACACTGGTTAATAAAGAATTGTTTGTTTGTCTGTTTTATAAGCACAGTAACTTAAATTTCTTTTGTATGCTTCTATTTCTGTAACTTAAAAATAATGTATTCTGTTCTTTTAAATGTAGAAAAGGCATTTGTTCTGAATATACATGTTAAATATGCTAGACTTTTGTATCTCAAATCACTTACAATTGTCTCTGCTCTCTGCTCCATTCCCTTCTTCTGTCCAACCACCATGCTGGTAGCAGAGCTGAATGCATTCTTATGACATAACAGGTTTGGGGTTTTTTGAGTTTGCTGTCAGGAGAAATAAAACACATAAGGAAAAACTGGGTAGTGGAATGACTTTGGTAGAACTATCTCGTAGTTACTTTTATGGATTTGGGTTTTTTTATATCAAGAATTTGTGAAAATAATAGTGAAAATGAGAAACTACCTAATATATCATGACTCTGTGAAGGACCCTCGTTCAGCTCCTCTGAGATTCATTCCTTATTTCTTGTGATCCTGCTGGGCAGTGTGTGTATTTCCATTTGCAGCTCTCCAAGGAGCACATGCTGCAAAACAATTACATGAGTAGCAATGAATTCGCCCTTAGATGAAAACAACCACCCATAATCTCACCTATTAATTTCATCGTACATTTCAGTCTTCTGATATTTCCAAAGATTTAACTAGAAACAATTTGAAATGTTAAACAGAAAACATAACGAGATTAGTCACTGCATTTTTTTAAAGTCAAATAATACAAGGTTAATTTAGAAAGACAAAGCTTCAGCAGAAAAAAATTGTGCTCAGTGGAAAAATACAAGAAACTTCTCCTTGACCAAGTCTTCTGGCTGTACAGTTATGGTGTGCCTGTATAAACATTTCCTAAAAGCACATTATTTCTTTGAGGCCTTGAATTTTTTTTCTCCCAAACAGCAGAACATTTGGGAATCTCCAGCAAATAGAGAGTGCAACCGCACATCTCCTTGGCAGCATCGCTACCAGGAGCACATTAAGCTTGTCTTTTGCTCTTTACAATTGCTTCTCATAGAATATAAAATCAAATTCAAGGTCTTGACACTTATCTGCAGCGCTCAGGTGCCCAAGGCTATGTCCAGAGTGGTGAGCATGAAACGAGTGGGAGTTTCTGTGTCCTGATGAGAACCTGCCTCCACACCGGGGTGAGATCAGGGCATGTGGAAAGCCCCACTTACCAATCTCTCTATGCATCTGTAGGAAAAAAACCAGCATGTGTGGAGTAAAAAGCAGTTGCTTCAGAGGAGACACAAAGCAAGGAAAGTGGTGTAACTTACTATATACAGACACGGGACTGAAATTCTTTCTGACAGATACCTGGAGCTAAAGATCACAGAAATAGCATCCCATAAACTAAAAGCATCGCAAAAAATGCAGCCCAATAAAAAAGACATAATTCCATGCCATCTTTAACACAACCTCTGACACAGATACACACTTACCAAAGAAAAAAGAAAGAAAAAAGGGAAGTGTATGACAACAGAATAGTTCATTTACTGTTCTTTTGGAAAGATTCAGTGATTAAACACTACAGTTCAGGCCACTGTGCTCTGCAGTGTGCAGTGCTTGTTATATTCCACACAGTTTCAAAATAGTTTTCCTTATGGACTATAAAAAAATTTCTTTTTCATAGCTGCAGACTAATTATTCCTGATGTACTGAATACTATTATATTTTAATTAAAAATGAAAGTGTCAAGGGCTAGTACTTTTGGACTATCACATTTTTAACTGCAAGAAATAACAAGCATAACAAAGTTAAAAATGCATCTTAGAAAATATTCCTTTCTAAAACACAGTTTGGAAAATGTTTCATATTCCTTACCTGCATTCTAAATGAACTAACATCGTTGTGACCCATAATATCCAAGTAACGAGATTCTTAATGCTATGAGAAGTGCCACTAAAACCAGCCAAAGCTGCTTGTGTGAATGAAAAGCATATAGAATCATACTCTTAAGCTTGTTTGTAATTTTTCTTTAGGTAGAATTTGAAATAGCTCAGATTTTTAAGGGTGGACAATTTGCTGAACTGAATAACAAAACTCAATGTAGGCAATTAAATCTGGACATATAAAAATGGGAATGCAACTGTGAAATTTGAACAAAAAATTGCAATCAGAACAAAGCTTCAGGTTTTGAAAAGTTGTGTTTAACTTTACAATACTAATTACTGCAGATAATAAATCCTGAAACCAGAACCTGTAGTTCTTAAATTAATTGCAAAATTGGGCTAGAAATGTCTTCGGTAGACTTAGGCAACTGGAAGTAAGATAAGTACCAATACTTTGAGTTGAATATCTGATTCTTTGATTTTCCCTTTGTAATAATTTCTGGGGACTTATGGAGTTCTTCAGTCTTTTCTAAGTAGATAGAAATTGGTTTATATTACAGCTTTAATTTTGCAGCTTTTAATTTTTTAATTTTGGGAGCTAAGAAGGATGCAGTGATTTGAACTGAACTATGAGATGCACACTTTTTCAATACCATTTTTCAGTTGATCAGTTTTCAATTATGAAAAACCACAAAGGAATAAAATTAGATTATTAGAATTAAGGACAAGCATTTTCTTTCTATTTCCAAATGAAAGGTTGCAAGAACCAGTAGAGAGCTGCAGCTACACAACATGCTACGCACTGTAGTTCTAGGACCATTCAAAAACTATATAACAAGAATACCTTTTACAAATGACTCCTTGCTGTGACTTCCTCTGCAGTCATAGACCCATTAGCAAACTTTCATCACTCTCATTATAATGCCATGAGAAGTGAAACGTGTTTCTTTCCGTTTTGGGGATAACTGGAACTGGTTGTGTCTGGCACAGAGCATTCCCCAGTCTCTCTCACAGAGGCCACTCATGCAGCCTCGCCCACTATTGCCAGCACCTTGCCACCTACACCCAGTATACTCCTGCGGTTTTGCTTTGTAAAACAACAAAGTCTCTTAAAAATTGCTGAAGTAATTTTCAGCTATGGCATCGCAATGTTCCGTGGTCAGGCAATGCATGCTGTAGAGAGATTGGAAGATTTTCAGAAATTAACAGTAAGTAATTTAATAATGTCATATAATCTTTTTCATGCTTATAATATTCTTTTGGTTTTGTTTCATTTCTGTAAACATGCCATCTGAAAAATTAAATGTATAAAGCAGTTCAACCTTGTATGCTGAATGCCCCAAGCAAGAAGAAACATCCATCAGCAGCCATCTAATTTCAAGGTACATATGTACGTATGAACTGGTTTTACATTTCATTTCACTATAAGCTATTGAGAAAACAGTTCTCCATGCATCTTCTCTTGTTTTCTTTCAATAGCTGTCTGCAAAGTTTCTGTTTTGTTTTTAATATTGCTGCGGGCTCCAATACAGATGAAGTTCATCCCTGAATCTGAACATGAAAAAACACATCCAAATTCTCTTCACTATGTAGAGACAACTGCCACAATTTCTGTTTTGTCTCTATGTAGGATCTTAAAATGATCAAAAAAGCCTCTTAGAGCAGCCGCACAGAGGGTTACACTCCTCTCTCTGGGGAAATGCAGTTCCTACCAAATGCAGCTGCTCAACCCAGTAGGGACTACAGCAAAATCAAAGTCAGTGAGTCTCTCTTCTGTGGGACTAACCCCTGCTTTTATAGGTGACTCATTTGGGAACCCCTTAATTAAATTCTGAGTGTTTATACCCAGCCTAGTACTTGGCTTACAGAATAGTTCTTTATTAGTTAACTTGCCGAAATGCTTAAAAAAACCCATACAGAAGAGGGAATATGGCAGAGGAAAAGAATAGGTAAGAGCACATTGGCTGCCAGTTGCTTCCAGCAACAGCGTTCAGTGAAAATACAGAAGTGCAAAAAAGCTAGAAGTGAGCTAATGTAAGATTAACATCTGACACCTGTAAAAATCTGCAAGAGCCTGCAAGATTTGTAGTGTTTTACTCTCACCTGTCTCCTTATCAATAAAAAAAAAAGGAAGGCGGTTTTGTGAGTATATAATCTTTCCAATTAAAAGCTTCCAATGTGATGTTTACAGTCCTCAAGATTTTTAGATCTTTATTTTTATTAATATGAAAAATGCATTTTTTCCTCTTTTTGCAGACAGACCTTTTTCAAAAAAAGAAGTTCAAACATTCAAATCATATTAAAACCATTCTCTCTCTTTACTAAGCCTGAGGTTGCTATCGGCAGGTAAGACTTCTAATGTTTGAACACAAGGGTCAAAAGTTAAAACAGCAAAAGTCAAATATAATACCAGAAGTCTGACATCTTTTCAGGTCCAATTGAGATTAAAATATCAGTTCTCAGATTAGTACATGTTTTTTAATGGCAAAATACCCTTACATTATATCAGTTATAAATTCCATTAGTAGACAAGAATATAAAACAGCATTAAGGACAGAAATGCTGGTGATAGCGAATGATAGTTTTCCATAAGAATTTACTCAGGGAAAAACATTTCCTAGGAAGCTATTGCATAATTAGATTGAATAGCAAAAATGAGCAGATATTTCAATGCACAAGCCATAAGGGAATGCATAATATTATGCAGCAAAGGTTTGGTTATTATCTTCTCTTTGCTAGATTTTTATTTTGAAATTTTAACAAGAGCTACAACCTAGAGCTTTTTCTATTAAAATATAGTTTTATCAAAAACATTAAGTGAAGCATTCATTGTTTCCAGAAAGTAGGATTGAAAATCTTAAAATGTTTACAACAGCTTTTGAGAAATTAATATATTACGAAAAAAGTGAGGACTCTGTAAGATTGCTGTACATTGTAAAAGTGTTTTCATTAATACAATATTTTGATAAATAATTATGTCTAAAAAAACCTAGAAATTCTACAATTCCAGTTTAGAGAAGTTGAATATTTTTGTGAAAATGTATGTTAGGAAATAGACATGAGAAGGATTGGCTAAAGAAAAAAACTCAGACTCATCTTCAGGAGGATTAATCACCTGCATCAAAAATAAAAAACAAATCCATATGCCCAGCTAATCCCTGGATTCTCATCTATGAGCTCTTTGGTTGTAAAATACATGAAATAACAATGTCAGTGCCAGAAATGCTGAATGTATCAGTGTTTATCCAGGCACAATGTACACAAGGCAGATGTTGGATTGCCCCCTGCTCAAAGAAATGTGTTTGATGGTTTGGTTGTTCTTCTCTACTCATTTGAAATGTCCATGAGAGAGAAAAACGTCAGTGGCGCATCTTTAAACTTCAGGAAAAGAGCAACCCACACTCTCCCTTGGGAGAACACCAGACCCAATGTGAGACAACATCATGGCAACATTAGCCTAAAGCATTTCTCGGACTTCTGTAAATAGTAAAATAAAAGAAAAAGAATCTGAGAATAATGAGGTTATAACATTGTTTTCCAAATGTTATGGTACAAATCTGCTGTTTCAGGTAGGATTCAGGAAGACAGTATAGGACATCATGCTATCTTAAGGATTTACTTCTCAAACTGAAATCAGTAACAGGTAGATAAACAGGGCCAGTGAAAGGGGAGAGAAGAGGAAGGAAACAAAAGTAAAAAAAGTCTGAAAAATGCTCCTAAGGAGAAAACAACACATACTACCAAAGCACTGCTGCACAGCGTAACTTCAGGTATTACTGGTAGGAATACAATGTTGGACAGGCTAGGCAAAGGAATAAAGCATGTCAAGAAAACAATCAGTAGACAAAGAAAGCAGCAGAGATTATTAAAAATGGGCAAGCGAAGGCAAAGAGTGGATCAGGTTGCCCTTTCAAGTTTGATATAGGTTTGAGTGAATAGTAGTGCATGTGTGGAGTGCTGTGCACAGCAGGCTTTGGGGCATTCCTAGGCTATCTATAGTTTGCCACAGCAATTTAATGTGGCATTCAAGAAAAACCCTTTGAGGCAAAAGTATCACTATATGCCAGTTAAATTATCACAGGTCAGTGAACACCAGACAGCTGACTACCAGTTTTCTATTCTTAACATAAAGGAAACATTTAATTCTCTGACTCTTTCTCCATTTTTTGCCTTAGGTATAAGAAATACAGCTTGTGATTTTTATTTGTTAAAATTTACCTCTGTAAGTATAAAAAACATCATCAAGGTCAAGAAATATAAGCAATATGCTCTATACTTCTACTTTGCCTGAGAAAGGACCTTTGCAGAAGAGAGGGAAAGCATGCATCCAAAAAATGGCAAGTCCAGGCTATCTACTGCTCCAATGATTTGTAACTCTTTGAGAAAAAAACAACAACAACAATGAAAGCAGTTCATTTTTTTAATTTCAGTGATAAGAAAGAGGTAGCAGGAGAATGACTGTGAGCTCTACTGAAGCTCTACTGAGTTGTGCGGAATTAATACGGAAATTATGTTAAGGGGCAGCTGAAAACATCAGAGAAGCTGTTTGAAGACACACACAACTACAGAAGAGGGCTTTGTTTTCTACATACAGTTTTATTTCCCTGTTCTACTTATGCTCTTAGCAGATGAAGCTTACTTCTTCAAGCTCCTGAAAGTCAAAGGTAAAAATAATGCCATACGAGAGTAGTGCTTCAAGAGAATTTTTAGAATTCACCTGTGTCTTTCCTCATTTGTCTGAATTCACTGGAAGCTTTCAGTTGTTACAATACATAACCATAATCGCCCTAATGCTCATATGGAATTAGCTTTAGGAAAACAGATCCAGGAAGTATCAGGCTACTTCTGACAAATGCACTGGTAGGTCTGGAGTGTGTTTCCAGGAGTTCAGGAAGAAATCAGACTTGAAATCTCAGAGAGAAAATCTGCCCTTTGTTCTGCCCTTTCCTTATCTTCCCACTACCTTACTGCAGTTCCATTCCCATTGTTTCTTTTTATTTTGATGTAAAGCTTGTTGGAAAAAATGTGCTATTGCCTACGTTTCCTGCAAATACATAGATGAAGAGTGTGGGTTATACTGAGTTGTCAGTATGGTTGACTGGTGCTAGTTGAAACAAATATAAACAAGAGAAATGATAGAGGAACTAAAACAAATATGATACAAGTACAGTTTTATTTTTTTTTTCTAATTTCTTTACAACAGAGGAACTTATATCTTCCCCCACTCTTTTTGCACTATGTCAGCATATTGTTTGCACTATGAATTAATACACAATGCAATGATTATTCATTAAACATTAATTTTTAGAAATTCCATTTAATTATGTTTATATTACTGCACCAGCAGTATCATAGCAAAGGCTATCTAAGTTTCCAATAATAACAACCTACTGAATTTGGAAAACAGATCTATAAGTAGAAAAAGGCTAGTCAGTGGAAGTCAGAGGAACGGCTCACTGGTCAGCTACATATGAGCATGAAGGGGTTTATTGAAAGCAATATTCTCAGTCAGAAGCATCCAAATAGCTGTCAATCTCAGGTTTCTGCATCACTTTTTTCACTGTATTAGTGAACTAGCACAGAAGAATTTAGGAGCATAAGAAAGAGCTCTTTTACAGTCACAGAAATGTTGAACACAGCACTCTGTCTAATGAAGAAGTGGGAAACAACTTTTTTTCAGAGCTTCTTGTCCCATTTACCACTGTTTCTTTTCCAAAGGAAGCACAGTTTTCTAATTGACAATGTAGAATGTAAGAGACGCCGCCATAAGGAACAGAGCTAGGAAAAGCAAGGTTTTGTTAAGCCTCCAAAATGTTTATTTTAAACACCAACTTGGCCCCTTCCTTCATGGTACCACAGTTAAAATGGGGAGAACATGAATGTCTTCTCTCTGTTGCAGGAGCTCTGGAGGCCTCTGAAATCTTTATGTGCATGGTGCTGTCTATTCATCAGCTAGGTTTATAACGAATGTGATCCTTACTGCAGTGTAACGGAATACTATTTCTATGAACCTTACTGATTTTGCATGCTTCTTCATCACATTTTTATCTAGTGATTAATCTAATCACTTGTAGTCTGAGACAACTTGGAGCTGGAGGGAGGGATCAGAAGAGCCCTGTAGAGCCAGAACACTTTTCTACCCCTGCCTTTCTTCTGATGCTGATGAGTACCCTGAAAAAAACCAAACCAACCAACCAACCAAACAAACAAACAAACAAGTAATATTTTCACCTCAGTAAGGTTCAGAACATGATTTTGTGGAATGTGGCAAGTAACAGTTGCCCTCATAAGATCACAAACTTCAACCATTTGATGTTTAAGAGTGACAGAACATCAGCATTATCCAGTGCTGTTCCCAGAATTAAATCTCCAGGAGTTAAATTTTTAAATAGAACAAGCCTTTGGGGATACAAGCAACCATTTTTTAACTGAGAGTCTCTGCTAATGATGGAAGGTAGTTCATTCTCTCTCTCTTTTTCATACATACACAAAGATATGCATGGTTTTCTTAAATAAAAACAACAGCTACATTTTTGGAAAATACACAGGTGAAATTAATTGTAAAATTTATTTTTCAACATGAGCTAAATTTTGTATCTATTTAATACACTTTGAGCCAGCAGTGCTGTGAGGGGGTTGGTGATTTCTGGGCATAATCCCAGGAGGTGTTAGGGTAGATGGGAACTTCTCTGCCTTGTGTCTATAGTGACATATCTGTTCCTTTACTGTAAGTGGGTCTATCAGAGTACAGCTTAACTTTCTAAAGTCAAGGAGCAAGAATAATTTTAAGACAATTATACTAGAAATGTTTTTGACTTTCACACTAAATTTGCTGGTTTCATAACAAAAAAGAACACTTCTTTCTTGCATTTTTCTGCCTTTGACTGTACTACCATAGAATTGACATAGTATTACAAAAGGCAGAAACAAGGTATGGTAAACAAATGTCCAACTAATGAACTAATAAACATCCTGACTCACTAAAACTTGAGGCATAATCATTATTTCAAGCATGTTGAACAATTCAGTTACTTGTTTTTTTAAAGGATAATGGATATTATGACCATTTTCATACCTTTCAACCTGCCCAATTCTCTTCGTGAACAGTTAAGACGTTCCAGCTTGAGGCAGCCCAGGATTCAAGTGGGGGAAAAAAATATCTTGTATTATAATTCCAACCTTTTAAGTTCTGCTCTCTGCCAAGGTCTTAAGAAGATTTGTATAAAGCCTACAAGTTGCTCCCAGTTCAGGTCCTTGGCAGCATACTTTAATTTTAAAGCTGCTCAATTTTTTTGGTTTATCAGCTGGGCTGGGAGCAGGGAAATAGTGAGTCACTTCTTAAACTTCTGCTTCTGCCCTTCTCTGTCAGTATTATACCCAGCTTCACTGTCTTCTCCAGAGTCATCTGCTTCATTTCTTGACAAACCTCAGCCTTGCATTCTCTCTAGCTAATCCCCTGTCTTTCTTCCTTCACATATCCCTAATGCTCTTAGGAACCCTACTCAAACTCACAAATCTCGCTAAGAGGCAGAAGTAGCCCATAGGGAGGACCCTGTTTTCATAGTCATCCTTATCACCAAAGGTGACAAACTCTCAAGCTAGCATTGCAGTGACAGAGGTATTAAGAGTCGTTGAGTGGATTTTTCACATGCAAAATGTTTGTCTAAAAAAAGAATTTAATTAAAATGTGGTTGAGAACATTTTAAACCATGAGCTAGGAGAAACAGCCATAAAAGGGTGGTGTTTTGAGCCACTGCTTTTCACTTTTCAGTGCCTCCATAAGATTTCAGTAGGTTATTCCAAAGTGATTTGTATTGGAAAGATTGTTGTCAGTCAATTTTAGTTGGTTTGGTTTTTTTGGTTTGTTGTTGTTGTTGTTGTTGGTTTTTTTGCATATTTCTTTTCTTTCACTTGCCCAACATTTTTGTCCTTCTTAATTTGCAAAGTGCCAGCACATCAAACTTCTAACTGGATGGCATATGTATCTAACACAGAGAAAATTAGAAGGGCCAAAATGCAGCTGGAACTTAATCTAGCTAGTGCTGTTAAAGACAATAAAAAGGGTTTCTATAAATACATTAGCAAAAAAGGGAGGACTAAGGAGAGTCTCCCCCCTCTAGTAGATGTGGGGGGAAGCATAGTGACCAGGGATGAGGAAAAGGCTGAGGTACTTAATGTCTTCTTTGACTCAGTCTTTAGTAGGAAAACCAGCAGTACTCTGGGTACCCAGTCCCCTGAGCGGGAAGACAGGGATGGAAAGCACAGTGAGGCCCCCATAATCCATGAAGAGGTGGTTAGTGACCTGCTACACCACTTAGACATACACAAGTCTATGGGACCAGACGGGATCCACCCCAGGGTCCTGAGGGACCTGGCAGAAGTGCTCACCAAGCCACTTTCCATCATTTATCAGCAGTCCTGGCTAACTGAGGAGGTCCCAGCCTACTGCAGGCTTGCAAACGTGCAGGGGTGGGCACTGGGGCCAGGGCCAGGCGCCAGGGCTGGACTCGGCCGAGCCGGGCCAGAGTCCTGACCAGAACCAGGGCCGCGGACGGGACTGGGGCCGGGGCCGGGGCCGGAGCCAGGGCTGCGGTTGCGGCCGCCAGGGCGGCTTTTGAAA
>NW_010201525.1:0-15930 GCF_000695765.1 Mesitornis unicolor
CAACTCCTCACATTCTGTGATTCTGTGACTCAGTAAGTGACAGTGCTCACTAAAGGGAAAATATTGTCATCTACTCATCTTCCTCCTAGAAGCAATATAACTCAACAGACTCAAGTTTCCATAAGAAATTAGATTAGGACATTGACTAATGTCTGTTGTTTCCATCACCATATTGCTTACAGATCACAGGCAGGATAAGGCTCGACTCTTGGCCAGTGAAAGAATTTCTCTCCCTGTGGATTTTCATTGTTTGCAGACCAAAATGAAGTGAAAAAAGAAAGAAAAAAAGGATACAGGGAACTGTCCTTGAGCAAATACCACACCTGCTCAGCACCAGAGGTATGACTGGGACTCGTGTGTTCACTCCCCAGCTCAGCGCTCTCCACCCCCTGGGTGCTCACACATTTACGTCTGAATTACTCCAATCATGTGCTCATACTTCAGACCTTGGGTTTGTTCAGCAAATCGGACCTTGCAGGCTACTCTTATCTTCAGCTTCATTCCTACCACAGACCGAAAAAGCATTTCACAGAAAAAAGCACATTAGAAACCATAAAAAATCGTATCCTTGTTCTCATAATTTTCTCTCAGTGTTCCACCCCAGGCAAAGAAAATCATTTGGCTTTACAACAAATTCTGCTGTAAGTCAAGGGTTATTAAGGGCTTCTTCGTGTTGTTTATCACAGGAATCTAACATGATGTCTTCCTGAGCGCTCCCATGAACGTTTGTTTATTAAGAGGTACAAGTGTTACTACAGCCCCGCACGCAGCACAGTGACAAGCTCGCTCTTTGCAGTTACAGAATAAATAACACCAGACCAGAGGAGAACCATAACCATCGCCCTGTGGGACAGGAGACCACGGCTTCTATGCTGTGCGATTAGGGGTGCAGTCTTAATGTTGGATAGCAAAATAAAGTTAAAACCACAGGGCTCAGGGGCCAGAGAACAGCGAGTTATTTGAAGGTAGTTAGCAGGTACTGTCCTCCAGGGCCTTGCCCTTACACAGTCCTTTTTACAATGCCAAATCAGTATACGCTGCAGGTAATGCAGTGAAGCAGCCTTTTGCAACTGGCACTCATTGGGGTTTGAAATCTTGCTATGAAAACCTCTTTATGCAAAAAGAAATCCCACATAGGGGAAAAAACTGCCCAAACATGAGTCTCTGTAGCCTCAGCAAACCCAAACAGTACCACACCAATAGGCTTTGTATTATTTCTTTTTAAACGACTGCTTTCAAAGCACTGAAACTTCGACCAGTCTCATTATTTCGTGTCCGGTGAAAGCAGTGAAGTGAGGGACAGACTTCAGAAAGCAACTGCAATCACAGGACCTGCAGGTTTCAGTCCAGTGCTGCAGCCCAGAGCCTGTCACTGAAAACATCTGTAGCCTCAGCAATAACAGCTTTGAGACCTTTAAATAAGAAGCATTTTTAAATAGCCATTACAATATTTCCTCCTTCTGAATCCAGATATTAGGCTTAACTCCTGCTATTGAAACACATTCCCACACAGGCTCCTCCTGAAAAGCATAAAAGGCTGCAGTGCGGATGCGGTTACCTTTGCTCGCAGGATTCATTCTGGGTGATCCTTTCCTGATGAGCTTGTAATGTATTAAAGAAACAATTCCCACCCTCCATAAAAGAGAGAACAAGTTTCTCATAAAGTAAGAGCACATTATTTCCCGAGTAAAAAAACAGAGAGAGACAATTTAATCTCCAAAAATTAGCATAACTTTCCTATTATTCTAGAGACTGCTTGATTAAATTAGCCTGTATCACTTTAAAAGGAATGAGAGATGAATTCCAAAGAAAAAGAGCTTAAAAATGAAATTCAAAGAATAAACACCTAACAAGGATGCATTCAAATGAAAAAGCACAGTATTGCCCAGAACAACAAACACCATGCGATCTGTAACACAGGAGTGCGCAGCAGTGCCCCCAGCAAGGAGCCTGGTGGTACTGGGGAGTCATCCTTCATAACGAACACCCCCGTGTCCTGACAACCTGCAGAATAACCACAGTATTCCAGCTTGTTTTCTCCTCGGGGTTGCCCTGTTACTCACACAAGATGATATAGCAGATCACTCACTCAAGTCCCAGGTGAAATACAGAGAGGCTTACTGGGCTTTTCAAATTGTGGTACTCACAAGAAGGAAAGGAGCAGACAGTCTGGAGGGTTGAGCTAATACTTTCAACAAGGCATTTCTCTGGCTAATGCTTGAAAAATACTTGCCTGGTACTGCAAGGCAATAAAGGCAGAACCTAAGGCTGCTCAAGTAAGAGTTTTTGTTAGTATTTCCGTGTAAATATGCTTTATTTTCATACTGCTATACTTTCCTTACATGGGTTAAAGTACAAGTAGTAAGAACAAAACTGTAATTGCCATATAATATAAGACATCAACAAGGCTTAAGGATGTTAGTCTACATAGTATAGCATTGGTAACTCCAGGTGAGCGTAGTTTACATTGCAAAGAGAGAGTATCTTTCCGAGCAGAAGCCATACCCAACACCAGGGTAACGTCAAGCCAACACTTCCCTTTGAAAGAAGCAGCTGAGTAGCCCAGGCTTGGCTCTGTGTCCTTAACTCCTCACTACGTGGTGCAAATACAACAGAGAGCAACTGATCTTGAGGGGCAACAGCAGAGAAGCAGCTGTATTTTCTTTGCTTTAAACTATACTAACAGTTTAAATGCTTGACAATAATCCCGATTGCCTCCCTCACCCAACCGATGGAAACGCTGATCCCTAATGTTAGTTTTGGTAACGGAGAGACCAGATTTCATTGAAACCATATTCCAAAGAGGAACTGTGGTTATCTCAACATAAAAGAGCCAGTAATTTTTGCTGATGTGATCATTACTGCAGAGACTTAATTGGCCTGAACTGTCAATGGCAATTAAATGCTTCCAGTTGGGGCTCTGGGAGGCGCGGTGACTTACTGCGTGTTTTAAAGCATCCCATTTGTTCAGTCACACTGGATGACTGCAATAGTGCCTGGAAACCTGACTTTTATTCTATGGTAACAGTTAAAATACCCAACAAGCAAATCTTGTATAATTGCTAGCTTTATAGGCTGCAATCAATTGTCTTATTTTTCTATAGAGAAGTTATGCTTTTTGTGGGGTTTTTTCCCACTTCTCGCTAGGGGAGGTTATTCTGATGGGAGACTGTAATTAGAACCGCAGCGAAGCATTTGAGATTTGAAAGGTTGAAAACATTATCCTTCTGGGATGCTTCACTGCCAGCGTTTGGGCTGGTGGCCAAGGCGAAGCCTTTTTGAGTTCTGATGGGGGATTTAACCCCAGAAGTTTTACAAACCTAAAACCTGGAGAGCCAACAGGCTGGGGTGGATGACTCGCTGAATAGCTCGCAAAGCTGGTGTAAGGAGTTGTAAGGAAGATATATAATTAGTGTAAGAATTGGCTTAATGCTAAAACAGAAAAAAAAAATAAAAGGGAGAGACGCATCCAAAGATTTATAAAGGAAAATAAACCCACTGTCTAAATCACTACAGTAACTGGTAGCTTTATTCTACTCTGGAACAAAGCTGCACTTCATAAAATCTGACACTGTCACCTAGAGTCTACAAAAGGGAGATAGAAGTAAGAATTTGTATGGTAAATTTGCCCTTTATTTAGAGTCTGAAAATTACAACATTATAAATTTGGAATAAATCAGTCACCTTCAGTCCCCGAGACCACCTGCATTCTGTATCATAGGTGGTACCTTAGCTACATACTAAGAATTCGGATGCTAAATTTGTCCTTCATTTAGAGGCTAAAGATTAGAACTTCATAAATTTGGGATGAATTGGACAACTTTGGTCCCTTACACTACAGGTATTCTGTGTTATAGATTGTACGTTAGACACTAAATGTGAATATTAAGATGTATTGCTCTAGGAGTAGGCTTTTTGTGTGGTCTTCATTATTTTGCACAGTTAGACAAGGAGCTCGGAAAAGGCAGCATGAGCAGCTTTTTCACTGATATTTCTACTTGGAGCCAGAGCAACAACAGGCAAAGCAAGAAATAAAGTAGCCTGACCCTCAGGTACCGAGCACTTGAATTGGAAGAATATTTTTAGCAAATCCTCTGAAAAGTGCAGTGCAGAAAGGAGAAGGAAAAAGATGAATACCAAAACTTGATTCACAATGACTGAAAGCCAGGGCAATTATCTAGGGGGAAAAAATCAACCATTTGCATAACTGAGTGATTTCTATTTTTGAGGATTTCTCTTTTTCTGTTTCTCCGTGGGTTTTTTAGTTCTGGTTGAGGTTTTGGGGTTTTTTTTGGGGGTGGGGATGGTCTTATTCTAAGAAAACCAAAGGAATAAAAGGTTAAATACTGGAAACAGAAGGAGTCCAATACCTGGACAAGAAATGAAGTTATTTGACTTTTCATTTCAGCCACTACTCCATAGAAGCCACTATTTACTTTCAGCTGCTCCTACAGCTTCATTAATTTCTAATGAATTAAACATGCATTACCTTATTGAGAATCTGGTCATAAAAATCTGTATGGATGAGGCCTTATAATTGAAAAACAGCTACCTTGAGCAAGAAACTACTTTGGGTAGTAAATCCTGTGCTGTACTAAGACTGCTTGTTGTAAGAACATAACCTCTGTTTGCATGGCTGGAGGTTAACAAGAAGCATCTTGGCATCATGACACAACTGGATGTGTTTGAGCCGTGCTGTTAAAACATGTATTTTAAAAAATAATGACACATCTTCAGACAGAGGAATGCTTGACATGAGGGCCTGCTCTAAGAGCTCCTGCGTTCACAGCTCCTGCAGTGAGGATGGATTCAAACCCAAGCCTTGGAGGTAACAGGTCCCTCACCTGCTGGGTAAAGAGAATAAAATTCTCCTCTTCCGTTGTTGTGTAGAGAAATGCACATACCTGAGCACAAAGTAGTAAACATGACCGGCATTTGCAAGTAGTTTCTTGCAATTTTTTTGCAAATATTTTGTATAACCTCAAAAAGCTCTACCCAGGTCCCTGCCAGGTGAAGATCAGCACCAGTGACACCTCCGCACACACAGCTCCATCCACTCCGCACGCCACCAAAGGGAGCCCAAACAACAGAGTCTGTGCTTAAACCTTCAAGGTGCTGAGGAGCAACTCCAAGTCATCTCCAGCTGCCTTAATTAAAACCAAATCCATTGAACTCATTGCAAGTCCTGTTTCCACAGAGGGAAACAAGGAAGTTTATGAACGACCCATTTCATGGCACTCAGCGAACAAAGCCTAAGAAAGAGCAGAGTACAGCGGGCAGGCGGTGCAGAAACAGCTCCTCCCGTGTTGCTGCCACGCAGGACGGTTCTCACACCCTGTGTTGCTGTCGGTGTAGACCGAGTAGCAGCTTCTCACAAGTGGTTGTGCCTGTGATGTACAGTTTTGCAGAAGATAAAAGGAAAGCAGCCCCAAAAACGAGATGTGCTGTGTGGGAGATGCTCTCGGAAGCGGTCCTAACATGTAACCGAACAACAATTCCCACTCCATGGAGTATGACACTGCAGCACATAAAACCGGTGCTCTGCAGAAACCCCACACTGCTGCTTCATGTTAGAAATGAGAAGATGCACACGGGTTGTGGGAGCAGACGAGGTAAGCAGGCTGCCAAGGGCAGATCCGTGCGTGCAGTTTCACACCTGCTGAGGCTGCAGCCACAGCTTTTCTGAAGTGACAAATAGCATTGGACGGCGAGACTGAGAGACTGAGTTTTAGACAGAAGTAAGGAAATCAGACCTCTTTAAAAGATGTGTGAATCTGAGCAGGCAAAGAAATGGATGCATCTGAAGTAAACTGTCATTTCTGCAAATACTCATCTCTTCATGAGTGAGTCCCTGACAGGAATCTGCCTTTCTTGCTCTCCTCACCTGTAAAACAAACACATTGTTTGCAAAGTCAAACACCCCCAACTCTTTAGCATCCTCACTTATAAGCTGGGTTGCTACTGAGACTACAGGTTCAAGTTTGAGGGGGGAAAACCATGAACCACAAAATCAAATGCGATGTATGAAAAACTGCAGAACAGGTCACAGAGCTAATGGGATGCATCTCTGCAATGCCTATGGATTTTCTGAGAAAAAGGTTCACTCAGGAAGCGAACAAAGCATGGAAAGAAGATAAGAAATAGTTCACATTTTGTGAATTGATTTTCTAGAGGTCAGCGAGAAATTAATTAGGCCTACAAGGGAAAAGCATCCATACAGTAATTAATGAAAACACTGTATTTGGACAGGCTGCCCAAATAGTACAATATTTGCAGGATTTCCAGACGTGCAAGTGTATAAACTCTTCTTTGTGCTCTCAAAAACCTTGCCTAAAATGAGGCCGAAGGGACCATTCTAAAATCAAAGCACTATTGCACTAGATAATGCTGGGGAAAAATTAACTGTGTGGAAAAGCTTATAATGGAAAACAGAAAAGGCAATGGAATATGAGAAGGTAGAAAAGATGGTCGGTTGCTCAGTTTAAGTAACCCGGAAGAGAATTCAGACAAACAACCCCTGCCCAAATCACTAAAAGCTAAAAGCATTAATCCCACAATTCCAACCACCAATCTGGCCATGTGCATTTACCCTCAAATAAGGAAAACTTCTTGAAGATCAGATGTTAAAGAGCACAAAATAAAACACATTTGCATTGCCTTACAACCTATTTTTGCCCAAATGTTTCATTATTCTACTATGACAGCAGATAACAGCGGTGAAATGCTCACTGGATTTGTAAACCAGGTGACTATAATGTGGCACAAACACGTTCATTATGCAAATCTGATTGCTTAAATCTTCAGAGGTAGCTCATTTATTTGCATGAGACAGACGACACTCAGCTTTTTGCCTTTCCTTGGCTAATTCACTAACAGATCTTTCTAGATAATTGTTCATACTCCACCAAAAGCCCTTCACCTTCCAGTAGAAGTAAAAACCAGCACCTTACCCTGCAAAACAGTTCTGATAAGAGAAAAAAGGTTACCTGGGGTTTGAGCTTGAATCTCGCTTCCTAATTCAGTGGGATGGGTTGCAATGATAGGGAAAATATAAATGTCTTAATTATTTGAATAGCAGTGATGTTGCATAGAAAGAAACTCAATTGCTCTTAGAAATTGGAGGGTGGACACTAAGTAATTGCAGGTCGTAAGAATGAGAAAACAGGAGGACAGAGAAAAGTCAGCTTAGAAAACAGCTCCTGAGAGGCAAAAAGAAAGCGGATGCTCAGCCCATCTCAACAATATTCCTAAAATAAGAGTATTTATCCTTGTGTACTTGTGGAAGAATTGTCTTCCCTTCTGTGAAATAAACATATGTTTCTTTTCCTCCATAATCATAAGGTCCCTACTGAGGCCACCAGTGCCATTGCCACGCGAGTCGATGAAAGGCAATGCATGTCCTGAACGAAACTTGGATGTTTCTGTAAAGGTTTTCAACATAGGACCGCAGGCACAAGGCCTCTCCCCTCCACTGCTTTTCTGTTTCGAGGCAATGGGATCCTGTTTGTGGAGTATTGGAAATGGCAGCATTTGTGACGCACCTCCTCTAGGCCATAAATACGTTGTTGTTCTTCCTCTGTGCTACGCGTAGGTGCTGACTCTGTGAAATCATTGTGGCTGGCTGGGAATGAAGCATGAAATGAAAACCCCTTGTCCATTCCACTGAGGGAACACCGACAGCGCAGCATCATTTATTACACTGTGATAAGGACTCTGTGCTACACAGACACAGCAGCCTCTGGTACTTGGAAATTCTCTCAACTTTCTGATTTTACTCACTACTTTATTGCCTTCTTCCTTAACCAGTTCAAAGAATAAGAAAGATTCCGCTCTAGCAACCAATACAATAAATACAACTCATAAATACAATGGGACCCAGTTCATATAAATCCATTTTAACTGACTCATTTAATACTGGAATGAAAGTGTAGAAATAAATTCAGTCAGAAAAATGCCGGTATATAACATTTAGAGCACGCACATAAACAGTACCTGTGTTTAAAACTTGTTGAAGTGCTATTTGAAGCTTTCCTGCAGCTATTCTTTTCCTACATTATCTGCTAAGACGATGTTTCATCTCACCTGTGTAACTTTGGACAGGTCTTTCAGATTTGCTGGGCACAGACACATTGCTCCACAGGAAATAGCGGTAGCAGAGGGTGCAAAAGGCAGGTTCAGGGTCTGCTTCTCACTGAACACAAAAGGAAACCAAGACACACCTGAAAACCAACTGGCAAAATATTCAGAGGTACGTAAGAAGCATTAGTGAACGCACCACCAGGGACTGAAGCTTCAACACAGCCTAAAAGCCTGCCTTGCTCAGCCCAAGCCTCCAGGTCCTCTTTGAAAATGCTGCTATGAGATTAAGCCTGTTTAACAAGCAAGAGAATGCACTGCATCCACTGCTGGAGAAAAAGCAGCTTTTTGTACGAGCCCTAAAAGATTACATCTGTATTAGACATCGTTCAGAGCGAAGATAACATAGGACAGCAGAAGGAAAGGAAAAGCTGCATAAATTATAATGGGCAAACTTAAATGAAAAAGATATTAGTGCTGACGGTGGTGCTGCAGCTTGTGCAGTTGTACTTGTTCCACTGCATGCTTCAAACAGGCAGCTTCAGAGCAGAGTCTGTGGCCAGTGTTGATCAGATAGCAACTTGAATTAAAGAGCAAAACTAAGCAGTACTGGGCTATTCCTCCACATATGCACCTGTATGATGTACACAGACCGCTTTGAACCCTACCTCAGCGTTTATGGCTTCTTGAACATAACATGGCATCACGACAGCCTTTCTCTTTGTGGCACTGCTACTCTTGAAAATGTCCTTGCCAGGAATTAGGAGTGAGGGGACACCAGCACCGGTATTAAAAGGTCCCCACACAAGAGGGGTTGCTCCTGGCCTGTGCACTCTCCTGCACAAGGTTCTCCACTGTTATAGGTTTTACAGAACCATTCTCAATCAGCAAACACTGAATTAGACAGGAAGTGCACTAAACAGAGACAGAAGTGATGCTTTTTAAAAATAATTAAAAGATTTATTTTTTTTTAAAACTCCTTTTTTTTTTTTTACCAGAAAGCTGAAGGTTTCTGAAGGTTGGGATTTGGGGGATTATTTCTGGCACTGTTCTGTTGGGATATCTGACCTGCATTCCACACTGCTACCCTTTTTGAGGTGGCAAAAGAAGCTAAAAACCCTGAAATCCAGAAAAATCCTTCGAATTTACATTTGAGTTAAAGATCTGGTCCACCATCACAAGGTACCTAAATATATCCACCTCAAAAGATGCTACCCCAGTTTCCCCCTGAAAGGCTCTTTCTTGCCAGGCTGTTGCAGCAGGGCCGGAGCAGCAGCAACTCGATGTGTACTTAGCAGACAACTACAAGAACAGGATGTCAGCCCCTATTAAAATCCAGGTTGTAAAACAGGGCAGCATTAATGTTTTTGGTGATGAAATAATCATAGCTGGAGTTTTGTTTGGTGCGAGGAGGCATGTGTTAGGCGATGTCTTCTCGGTGTTAATTGCCCAGAAGTGAAAGACTGACAGCGCAATGGTTCTGGGAAGCGATGCTGCTCACGGGCTGTGTGTGCCACCAAATTACTAAAATACGAAGGGAAGCATGACTTGCTTTTTCCTCTTTATCCACCAGAAAACTCACAAACCCAAGCCCTTTCTAAAAATGTCCTTTTTCGTATTTTTTTTCTCTATTTTATTTATAGGTTATAACTACTCTACAAACACTCTGATTGGGAACATGCACAATTAAGCCAGAGGTTTGAGCGCAGTTAAAGAAATGACAGCAATACGGCAACGTCACTAGATCACAAACACTTCATCACCCGAGTTTACTGAGGATCTGAAATAAAATGTCATATCCCGCGCCAAATTCTGTGCTGCAGGGCTGCAGCATCCACTGCACACAGCCCGCCCACTTTCAGGTGTACTGGGATGTATCCCATTTCAACTTCAGCGTTTTTAAATAACGTTGGATTCAGCAGAAGCATCTTAATTTATCAGACAGGCAGCCTCAGGACATCTGAAAGCAAAGAAAGGCTGCATGGTGCTGTGTTCTGTACGGGGCATGGGTCAGAAGGTGTGCCACACTCCACACATTTATGTATGTATCTGAATATATAAAAGCTTCTGTGTTTACCTGAACCCTTCACTCCAATGGGTGTTTTTCCCAATCACTGGGAATCTGTGCATTCAGTCCTGCCCTGCCTCCACCCACTGATATTTTAAATACTTTATATTCCAAGTAAGATCCTGATCCTGCCGTCCTCAGACAAGCAAACATCTCCAGGGAGCATCTGTAGGATCAGACCCATAATGAGATACACGGCCCTTGGTCTTTATTTATTATTAACTTCTGAGCACAACGGCTGCATTCAGGCTGACAAGAACAACCCAAACTCTCTCTTTTATCCAGGAATTTACTATCTTAGGTTTGCTATTATTAGAATATGCAGCACTGCAACCATGCATAAACGGGAGCAAATTGTGCTTCGTCTGGTTAGAATTCTGCACAGCCTGCACTCTGTGAGAAAAATTAAGCTAACTCATATATATAAGTGAGTTTAAAAACATCTACTGCATCCTCAGGAGCTTAATTCCCTGGAGAATCCCCTGGGAGGTTATGGTTTTTCATCCAAGTAACTACCATCTCTCTATGATAAAACAAAGGCTGCGTGACACTAAAATAGAATTAAAATACATATAGTGGGCAGAGTCATGAGTGAGTCTACGCTTGGTTGTTAGAAGAAATTTATTAGTTAGGCACAAGTGAATGGAACAAACCCAAGGATTGAATGGCCAGATTTAGAAATGTTATTATTGCTGCCACCAAGGGCATTATTAATTTTAGAATATTTGCATAACTAAGTTTTAAAAAATTAAAATCTAGCAAAAAAATTAGTATCTATTTTTTATTTTTATCCCTGCTCTCCAATTACTATTTTTGTGCTTATCTAGACACAAAGCCCCTAAAGATCTCATCAGGATATATGGAGGTTATTTGATAACCTAGCTTCGTGGTATTTAATTCCCCAAAGATAAAATGCTTCCTCAGCACTGATAATATAATAAGAAACTTTTAATATGTTTTTCATCAGCGCAAAGCATCACCTTCCTCTCTGCTCATTATGTGAGCATCACAGCAAACATATTTCCAGGATGGATGGCAAAAACTAGCGCCATGTAAGAACCTGCCTATCGTTCTCTTTCACATCCAAATCTTTTTAAGGTGAATTTATATCGTAATGGAAAACAGATTTGTTGACCTTGAAAGTGAAGGTGGAAAAGGCAAAGAATAAATGGACATTGAAAAGGACATTCTGACTTGTTACCTGCACTGCCCTGGGTTTCAGGGCAGACCCAAGCACAACACGCAGTGCCCAGAGCCTTGGTGAGCCATGTGTGCTCCAGCACAGCCCTTCTGCACCACGGAGGGAAGAGTTTACACCTCAAAACTGTCCAATTCTATGGCAATAAAGCATAAAACAGGCAGAGGAATGGGAGCAAACCTCCAGGTGAGCGCAGACTGCACACAGCTCTGATGACCCCAGGAGAAATACAGGAGCTGGGTAATGGAGAACACCAACCTTTCAGAAGTTTCTTCTCACAAGAACAGACCTCTCTTCATCCCAGCAGGTTTGTTGGTCCTGCATTTCACATAAATAAGGACTCCTGGCAATGATTTTATGCTTGTCAGGTTCTACATCCTGTACAGAGACGTCAAGCACTGTTTTAATGCGACTTGGAAGCAACTTCCAACGCCTGTTGTCAGCAAAACTTGAGACAGAAAAGACTTCAAAACAAATCAAAATAAGAAAAGAGACAGGGAGCTCCATTCAAGATGGTCCTACTCTTATTTCTATTAATATTTCTAATGCAAACTAAGAAAATCAGCAAAAGAAAACCATCTATAGCTAGTGTGTACATCCATGTGCTTAATAGTGCGAGATGCCTATGGCTCACTGAACTTGTATTTTCCACTTGCAGCCACCTAACTCCATGATCAAATCCCCCAAAACACTGCTTTCCTGTCCCTATCAAACTCTTAAAAAGCGTGAGCAGTTATGCTGGTGTTGCTGCAAAATAAACCCATTTTTCAGAAAGCCAGCTCCTATCCCAGTTAGAATTTGAAAGATCAGAGATGTGGACAGTGCTGTTTATCAATCTGGAAATCTCTTCCATGCAGATTTGTAGCAGGTACTGAACCATATGCAAACCATAATTTTGTTGAAAATTACAATAATTATGATGCTTGGAATACACTGGGGAAATAAAACACAGAAAATCATCACCTGCTGCTGCTAGGCGCAAATTTCAAATGCCAGACTTCATTTCCAAAATGGAAAAACCCAGGTGCTTTCCCTCCTCTTTGCTTTTTTTATGACTTGGAAACCTTGACTATATTTCTCTTTCTCTTGTATTGCCCTGGAGAGAAACTCAGACCAAACATCTTGGTACCTCGAGGTCTTTGGGAAAGCCTTGTCAGAGGAAGGAAACCAAACGTATCTTCATCTGGGGGTGTACATTTAAAAAGCATTAATAGGCTAGGACATTGAAATGACTCAGGAAAGTGATCTTTATGTGCTGCTCCTTTATTTCAGTGGGAGATACCTCTCTCAGGACAAGAAACTGCAAGTTTTAGAAGCTGAGCTATAGCTACAGATCAATAACCAACAAGAACAGCTTTGTCTCCTTGTGCCTCAGCATCCATCCCAAGATGCAAAGCAGTGAAACCGAAAGCTTATGAATATATATAAGGAGTTTATTTATATGTTATTCTACATTCTTGAGCCCAAAATATCTCTGGAAGAGATAAGCAGCTCTATCCTGTAAAATATCCTGCAATCCTACAGCTAAAGTACAGCAAAGAACACCAAATTATTGGGAGAAGCATATCCTTGCTGCCAGATAAAGAGTTAAAAGTCTGTATTTGGGCTGCTCCATATGCATCGCATGCCCTCTCCAAACAGGATTATGCTCAAATTCCCCACACTGGTAATTATTATATGTAAATACCCAAAGTCGATTTGCCAACTGCATGGCTGTATTTGACATCTGCATATTTCTTTCATACACCGTAACTCTGCATGCAGACAGCTGCCTGCTTCTATAAATCTGCCATTTGACTTCATGAATCTCCTGAGTTGTCAGGTTTTGTGCAAAAATTTGGGCATTAATGAGACCCAACAGTGCAGGTACTTCTGGGAGGACAGGGAGAGGCTGGGGGTGGCTGGAGGAAGCGGGCGTATTGTTTGTTCCCCAAGACAATCAGCCATAAAACCCTCAGCACTATTACAATTAAAGTGAAATGCTTTATATACAAGCTTTAAAAAAAACCCCAAAACAACAAGATGGATGCATTTCTGTTTGTTTGTTTTCCCTCAGATTTTGCTAAAAAATAACTTCACATAAAGTTTGGGCAGGAAGTTTTCACTTAGATCCCGATGAGATGCTTACTTTATTACAGATCTTTCAATACATGCAATAAAATTTCACAGGCCTTAAAAGATCTGCCCTACCAGCACAGAGCCACAAAGTGATGGAGGGAGTGGAGCATCTCCTGCTGAGGAGCAGCTGAGGGAGCTGGGGCTCTTGAGCTTGGAGCAGAGGAGACTGAGGGGTGCCCTCATTCCTGGGATCCATTTGGAAAGGGCAGTGTCAGGAGGAAGGAGCCAGGCTCTGCTCTGGGATGGCCATGACAGGACAAGGGCAATGGGTGCAGCTGAAGAACAGGAGGTTCATGTGAACACGAGGACAAACTTTGTCAGTGTGAGGGCACAGAGCATGGCCCAGGCTGCCCAGAGAGGTTGTGGAGTCTCCTTCTCTGCAGACACCCAAAGCCCTGGCCGTGTTCCTGGGTGACTGCTCTGGTGATCCTGCTGTGGCAGGGGTTGCACTGGGGGAGCTTTCCAGGTCCCTTCCACCTCCTCCTATTCTGTGTTTCTGTGAAAAGCCAGCAAAAGGGGTCCCAACACCAAGCACTTCTCAGCTTGTGTTGAAGTACTTATCACAAGGGTTGCATAGAGAAAAAACTGTATTACGATACAGAATAAAATGAATCAAGGACTGTTACTGATCAAACGATTCATTCAAATGGAAAGCATGAGAAGATTACTTTCAGTTTCTGAAAGTTCCCGGCTATAAACAAATATCTTAAACAGTGATCTCAGAAGCCGTCACAAAACCGTCTCAACTTTTTATGCATCAAGGCAAGAGAGAGAGAAATTTGAAAAAAAGAGGATAAAAAAGGGTGAAATATTACACCAGAGCCCTTGAAGAAATTTCAACCCACAGGATGCTCTTGCTGCCATGAATAAAGGAGGTGACAAGGTCTAAGACAAGGTTTCAAAACCAGGAGGAAAAGAAAGTGGAAAAGAGAAGATTTACAAGTTTCATCCCACCAGCAAGTCAGATTCTGTTTGCCAAGGTTAGCTGACACAAGCACAAAAATGTAATAGCCATAAATTTGTCTCCAACAAGATCTATTGTCACTTGGAGATGATGGAACCTGTTTTATCATCTGACTTCTCAAATATACACACAGAGCAAGACATGCTATTAACCTATAAAATAATACTGGTTCTGAAGTTTTGAGAGAGTACACATACCCAGTATGTGTAACTTAAAACAGAAATAGAATGAGGACGGGGTTAACCACTGCCCCGGTGAAACACCGCTTTCTAGAAAGTGTGCATGAAAGACTTCAGGCCATCTTATTAATGCAAATAATCCCCCATAAATCAACATGCAGAAAAGACAAATGCCTTCGCAAAACACCAGTTCTACTGAAAACACAGAACTAAAACCCCTGTATGAACAGGGAGCTTCCTACTGAACATCTCTTCTTAGGGCACAACTGGGTAGGAGAGGACAGGAGTCATCCTGGAGAAATCAGGACCCACATCCAAGACCACATCCATTTGGGTTGGCATTTTAAAAACTCTTAAGAGGACGTTGCTTTTCTTTCTGGCTCTGGAAGTGGGCCCTGCAGGAAGATTTTTTCAAGGTACAGTGCTGGAAAAAAAAATCCTGAATGTGAGGAGTGACGCTTATTTATTATGGTCTGCCACAAGATTTAGAATAGAGAGCAAAATAATTCCACCAAAAGGTTTGGAAAAGCTGAATTTGAGAGAAATAGCAATATAAATGTAAACTCCTACAGACCCGAATGGCACTCCGGGATTTCTGCTATGCAAATGTCAGCACAGTGGGTATCTAAAATTATTGTACAACTTTCATTAATGCATTTTCCTAACCTCAAAAAAAAAAAAGCATAGCTTTTGCTATAAATCACTATTATTTTCTGCACAAGCAATGATTTCACAGTCACCTAAAGCAGCACTGAATAGAGTGAGACATTTGATGTGCTTTACTTTTTACTTTGAGGTCTGCGATGCAGCCTTGGAGCAACAACACTGAAAAATAATAGTGCATGTCACAGCCAGCCCTTTGAAATAAATGGTCTTTTGAATGGTATTTTATCTGCCACATAGGATTCTTCCCAATGGCACTGGATGTTCAGATACAGGAAAAATACGGGACTCAATTGCTTTTCCCTCTTTTCTCTAAAAGTTGGCATGCCAATTGTAAAATGAGTCCAAAGCAAAGTTTTTCCTTGAGCATAAACAACTGAAAAATGCACTCCAATATGAAAACAGAAATAGGGCTGTTCTGTAACTGCTTTGCAGTGATGGGTTTCTCCCAGTAAGGCTTTAAAGCAAATCACTCCTAAGAAGAAACTCTGTGAAGATCTGAAACGCGATCAGCGCTACGAGCGCCGCAGTTGTAGCAATGCACCGCACCGGGGAGATCCCCGAGCACGTGCAGAGCTGCGCGTACTTTAGAGGGGCCTTTGTCAAAGCCCCGAGGTGTGAGATGCAGAGGTGCTGAGCACCACAGGCACCCACCTGCAGAGGC
>NW_010201526.1:0-795 GCF_000695765.1 Mesitornis unicolor
CACCCCAGTGGTACAAAGTCCAGAGCAGCAGTTTGGTCAAGATAAAGCTGCAGAGACCAACCTGCCACCAAAGCCCAACAGCAACTTAACGTCCCTGGCACAGATCGATTTCCATCACTACAGATTTAGGCTGCAGTCCCGACCCCAGTCCCAGAGACCCACATAATGCACGAGAGCCCCAAAACACGATGTACTCCTGAGCAGCGAGGTGCTAGGACCACAGGGTGGCAGAGGTCTGGTCCGGACCCCAGAAACGTGGGATTTTGGGGGGATGCTGTGCCTGTGTCCATCTTCAAAGTCACATCAGCAGGCAGGAAAATCTTACGGCACGTGAGAAACGCACAGAAATACAACACAGACGCGCTGCCTTGCGTCAGGGTGATAAATTTTACCCTGACTCTCGCCCGGGTGCAATTGCTGCACCCAAAGCCGGTCTTTGGCTTTTAGGAGACTCGTCAGGTGTCCAGGGCTTGTGTAAACTGGGACATCCTGACTAGCGGGCCCACCTGCTTTCGCCTCTGGCTAAATCCTTTGTGAGAGCCCAGCCAAAGTTCCTCCACCTCTAAAATTGGGGTGTAATGACACTTCCCCTCTTTCATGAAGCTTCAACAACTCTTTCTGATCCAGGTAGGAAAATAAATCACCGCGCCGATCATAAAAGCCATCAAAACGGCAACCTGGGGTGAACTGAGCCGCGGACGGAGGGAAGGGCGCGGACGCTCGGAAAATGAGAGGCAGGGAGAAAAACAAATGTCATCCAGAGCTCCTTCCCCTGTAGGGTTAATGTACACCCCC
>NW_010201527.1:0-15740 GCF_000695765.1 Mesitornis unicolor
GGAAAAACAGGCGGTTTAAGGACCCGTGAGGACTTTTATACCCCTTTGGCTGGGGAGGGTTAAGGTGTGGGTGCCCCCCCTGCACCCTTGGGTGCTTTCCATCCTGTTGGAGCTGGGGAAATGTGGTTTTATTGTGATTTAAGCAAACAACAAAGCTGGAGGGGGGAGAGAAACAAAAGCCACCCCATTTTGACCCCCAAAGGGGGTGTTTCTGCTTTGCAAGGTGGGGAGCAGCAGGGATGGGGAAGGGGGAAGCACCCGAGGGTGCTGCTTTGCCCTAATGTGGGGGAAAGTGGGGTGCGTATGTGCTAAAAATACCTTCTAGACCCAATTTCCCCCAAATTAAAGATGCAGGGGAGTGATCCCGGTGCCCCCCCCAGGGTTGTTTTTGCGGGTTCAAGCTCAGTGTGGATCCTCTGATGTCTCATACGGGGTTGAGCACATCCCTAGCAAAAGAAGGAAAAAAACCCATGGGTTTTGGGGTTGTTGTTTTTTTTCTCTTTTCCCTTTTCCCTGCTGTTTTCAGGCAGGCAGGGTGGGAGATCGTAGGAAAAAGAAAAACTCATTTCCTCAGGAAACTGAGTGAAAGCTTTGGCTGGAAGCTGGGACTCCAGGAATTTGGGGCTTTGAAGCCCTCGGGGCTTTGTGGACCCCCGTTCCTGTGTGAGTGGGGATTTGTGCCTGGAGCTGCGAATTTCAGCCATGTGCAAAGTGTAAAAACAAGGGGAAAAAAGTGAAAGGGGGTGGAAAAAAATGTAATATAAAATCAGATGTCACCAGCGATAAAATCTTGCAGTTAAAGCTCTTCCCCTCTGCGGTTTGCAGGCTTGAAGTGGGCACCCAGGGGTGATTTTGGGGCTGGAAACAGACCTTTTTGCACAACAGAGGAGGGAAATTGCCTTTTTTTTAAACCCTTTTTTCTCCCCAGGTGGGTTTTGTGGCTAATTAAACCCAGCCTGGGTTTCGGGGAGGGAATGGGATTTGTTACTAATTATGCTTGGGAAGGCTATTAGTAGAGACGGGGCTGAGAACTGGTGTTTTCATTGCATGCGTGTTCCTGCCAGGGGAAACTGAGGCACGGCCGTGCCAGGTTCAGATCAAGTAAGTCCCTTTGGGGATGATGGCAGCAGGATGGGGACATCTGGATGGGTGCAAACCCCCACCCTATGTGGCACTGGGGGCAAAGGGATGTGACTGATGCCGCTCGGCCCATCTGTGGCAGGGTGGGGGGGGTGTACTCTGGGGAGCGAACCCCCTTGGCGGCAGGAGAGGGATTGTTTTCCCCGTCGGGAGACAATCCGGGGCTGTGCCAGGAGGGAAGGAAGCGGCAGCACGATAAGGGCTGGCTGCCAACCCGTGAGGTTTTCCCTTGTTTTTCTGCTGGGGGGTGAGATAAGAGCTGGGCACAGGCACGCGATAACGCCTGGGGGCTGGCGAGCCAGGAGGGAGCCCGCCAGCGGGTGAAATCCACGGTGCCGTCACCTTTGGGTGCTCCGAGGGCCCCCACTGGGTGTTTCGGGGTGTGCGCAGTTTGCAGACGGGGCGTGGAGCGCGAGCGAGCCGGTAGTTTCGGGGTGAAAAGCCATTTTCTCTGCTTCTGGCCTTTCTCAGGTCCTCCACACACGGAGGGTCCCTGGCACAGGAGGGTCCCTCACCCTGTTTCGGGGCCGGGAGGTGGCAGAGGAGGACCCGGCTTTATTCCAGGCTGGAGGGGAGGTTGCACAACCCGGCCCCGGGGGAAAGCAAGGCGGGTTCGGGCTTTGCTCAGCTTTTGGCTCCGGTTGAGTTGCTTTCCATAACCTTCCTCCGGCGTTTGTTTAGTGCTTTACTACCCCAGAGCCATTCGGGATTTAGTTCCCCGGAGGAGGAGGCGGCTTTAGAGGGTGCGTATTCCTTCCTCGCCCTCCTTCCTCCTCCTCTTCCTCGTCCTCTGCCGCTGAACACCTCCGTTTGCCGATCTCCCTGTGCAGATGTCGACCTACAAGCGGGCGACGTTGGACGATGAAGAACCCCTGGACTCCATCAGCGAAGGCGATGGGTACCCCAATGGCTTCCAGGTAGGGCTTCATGTGTGTTTTAAGGGGAAAAAAAGGGAATTATAGGTCCTAACAAGCAAGGGGGGGTGGTGCAGGAGGGTTTTCAGCCTTTCCATGGGTCAAAGTCCGGTGTGGGCAGAGCTGTGTCGGCTCCCGCAGCCACTGTCCTTTGCTCCCCCCCCGGCACCCAGAACCTGCAGGGCCAGATCCTGGCTTGGCTGCTTGCAGTGTCCCAGCACCCAGTTTTTTCAGCGACTGAACCCCTTCCTGGCATGGCCAGGGTGAGCAATTATCGTGGCAGTGGGAGCTTTGTCCCCGTACAAAAGGGGATTAGGTTAATTCCTCACTGAGCAGCGGGAAAGCAGCTTAAAAAGGGCCGAGGGTGGCAAGAAAAAAAAAAAACCTACGGCTTCCAGCGTGGACAGATTTGGGGCTGAAGTGATGCTTTTGGTGATGGCCCCACTTGCAGCCCCACTGGATTTTGCCTAGAATGGTGTTTTCTGCTCCAAAAATCAGAGCTCTGCTGTGTTTTTGCTTTCCCCAGTGGGGCCATCTCTGCTCTCTGTCGCATGGGGATGTTTCCTGGGGATGTTTTTCGGCTGAGCTGGAGTATCCTGTTACGGCACTTCCCGCTGCCGCCATGGCCCCCACCCTGTCCCAGAGCCCATAGTGGGGATGGGGCTGACCCGGTGGGGTTACAGCCATGCTCATGGTGGGGTTTGGGGTGGCATGGGGTAGCAGGTGAGCCTGCTGAAACGCTCACTCCGCTCCCTTTCCTGCCATTGTGCTGCCCTTCCTGGCCGGTTTCTGGAAGGCAGCTGCTGCCTTTCCCAGCCTGAACTGCGCGGGATCCCTCACTGAGGGACAAATTCATACCATGAACTGTAGGAAGCAAAATGGGGGATGCGTCGGTGGGGTTTTCTGCCAGTGGGGAAATGTCGCTGCTTTTCCCGCAGGTGAACTTCCGTGGTTCGAGGAGCAGACCGGGCTGCTGGGCTGCACGGACGCGCACCGAGAAGCAGCTGGTGGTGCTGGTGGGGGTGCTGGCGGCTGTGCTGGCCGCATGTCTGCTGGGCCTCATCTTCCAGTACCGGGCCCGTAAGTCCTTGGGCCGCGCTGGGATCCTACCCCATGGACCAGGGCTTGGGTGTAGGATAGGATGCTCACCCGCATCCCTCATCCCAGGGTGGGATTCTTGGGTACCAGACAGGATGCTCAGGTATGGGATGGGATGCTTGGGCACAAGGCAGGATTGTCACCTGCATCTCTTGCCCTGGGGTGGGATGCTCAGGCATGGGACACGATGCTCAGGCACAGGAAAGGATGCTCACCTGCATTCCTCACTCGAGGGTGGGATGCTCAGGCACAAGACTGGGTGTTTGCCTGCATCCCTTGCCCCAGGGCAAGATGTTTGGGCACGTGGTAGGATGCTTGCCCGCATCTTTCACCCCAGGGCAGGATGCTCAGTCTCTAGGCAGGATGCTTGGGTGTAGGGTGAGATGCTTGCCTGCATCCCTCGCCCTGGGACAGGATGATTGGGCATCAGGCAGGATGCTCAGGCATAGGACAGGACACTGGTCTATATTGCTTGCTGTGGAGTGGGACACTTGGACACCAGATGGGATGTTTGCCCACATCCCTCACCCTGGGGGGGGATGCCACACTGTGGCAGAGGAGCTGAATCTGTTGTGTCCACCCTCAGGGCCGCCTGCCGTGTGCCTGTCAGAAGCCTGCATCTCTGTCACCAGCTCCATCCTCAGCTCGCTGGACCGGGCAGTGAATCCTTGTGAGGACTTTTTTGGCTATGCTTGCGGGGGCTGGATCAAGGCCAACCCTCTCCCCGATGGCCACTCGCGCTGGGGCACCTTCAACAACCTCTGGGAGCACAACCAGGCCATCATGAAGCATCTGCTGGGTGAGCATGTGGAGGTGGTGGGACCCCCACAATGCCGAGGAGCCCTGTTAGGTCTGGGGGATGCTGAAATCATGGCCACGGAGATGTAAGGTTGGACTTAAACCCCAGTGTCAAACCAATCCGTGATGCACACTGTGAGGATCTTGGGAAGCAGATCCTGGCTGTGTTTTCTCTCCTGGACGCCCGTGGGATTTTTGACCATGGTGCTGCAGCTCTTTGGTGCCGAGCAGGGGAAAGGTCCTGGCCTCGGCTCCACAAACACCATGGCGGCATTCCCAGGAGCTCTGAAATTCAGGATTTGCACCCCACACTGCATCCAGAGGCTGTATCACCCCAATATCACCCCAAGGATATGGGGTTTTCCTCCTGCTATAGCTTCCAACCTTTGTGAGCAGCTTTTTTAGGGGGCTGGCTGCCAATCTGGCCATTTTCTGGGGACAAAACTCCCATGGCGGAGGGAGGATCCTGGGCTCAGCCTCTGCATGCAAACACCAAAGCGGGGCAGCTTATCCAAGCAACCGGCAGGCACGGTTTGTTCAAGCTTTGAGCAAATAACTGGCTCGTTATCAGCACTTTCCACTGTGCTGGGGCTGATTATCTGGAAAGGGAAGGTTTGGGAAGAGTGGTGTCTTTTGGGAGAAGGGGGGTGGCGCGGGAACGGCTTCGTCCCCAGATCTTCCCGCAGAAATCTGGCTCTGGTTTTACCAGGAGAAGGGACTGGGCCTCTGGCCAAGCGGTCACATTCGGTATTTCCTTGAATTCCTTGGAGCCGAGGGACCTTTAGTTAATAAAACCACACAGCTGGGAAGCCAAAGGTGCAAGCTGTGTCATGAGGAAAATAATAAAAAAAAAACCCTCTGGGGAAGCTGAATTTTAAAGGAGAAAAAAAAAATGAAAGGATGGTTTCGGAGGCAGAGGAGAAAAATGGGTTTATTGTTCCTTCTTGCAGGAGTAAATAATATAGGGCTGGGGAGCACCAGCATGGGGGCAAGGGCAACACAGGGCGGCTGGATGATGCTGGGAACATCAGAGCTGCTAGAAAAATGCTTTTTTGTTTTTTCTTTCTTTATCTTTCTGCTCCAGAGAGCTGGAGCAGTCACTGCGGGTGGGAGAGGAGATGGGGGCAGGAGGCCAGGAAGGGCTGGGGGCCGTGGGATGCTCCTGGGGGCACAGAGGAGACCATCAGGGCAATCTGTGCCTTTTTAGAGCTTGGATTTGCCCCAAATGGGGCTGAATATTTCCCTGGTGGAAGTGTGGGAGTTCTGGCATGCATTGGCAGTCCCATGGGGGGGACGGATGTCCTTGGGGACCCCCCCCCATGAGCTTCCCCTGCGTATCTCCTGCAGAAAACACCACGGCCAATGTGTCGAGCGAGGCAGAGCGCAAGGCGCAGCGTTATTACCAAGCCTGCATGAACGAGAGCAAGATCGAGGAGCTGCGTGCCACACCGCTTGTGGAGCTCATCCAAAAGGTGCATCCCTTTCTTAATGAAAAAGCCATCTTCCCTCTCCAAAATGAGGGGAAAAAGCTCATTTATGGGCAGTCTCAGCACCCTCCAGACCCCATTCCTGGTGCTTCCTGGGGCAGAGCATACCCCAGAGCAGGCGAGAGGCAGGGATTTATAGGCAGGTCTTGCCTCTCCTGGGCTTTTTAGCCCTATTGCAAGATATTTTCTCCCCAGGATGGGTACTGGGGGCAGGGGGGATGATATTTAAGCAACTCCGTGTGGTTGTTCCTTACCCAAAACCTGGTTGCTGTCTCTCCCCAGCTGGGCGGCTGGAACATCACTGGTCCCTGGGCAGGGGACAATTTCAACGTGACGCTGCGGGAAGTGACGGCACATTACCGCACCTCACCCTTCTTCTCGGTCTACGTCAGTGCTGACTCCAAAAACTCCAACAGCAACGTCATTCAAGTGGATCAGTCAGGGTTAGGCCTGCCGTCGCGGGATTACTACCTGAACAAGACGGAGAATGAGAAGGTAAGGTTGTCGGGGGAAATTGGGCTTTGCTGGGGAGGTGCCATGGGTGGGTGGCACCCTCCATGCTGTTTGTCACCCTGTCTCACCACATAGGTGCTTGCTGGGTACCTGAACTACATGGTGCAGCTGGGGATGTTCCTGGGGGGCACCGATGAGGAGTCGACACGGCAGCAGATGCAGCAGATCTTGGACTTTGAGACAGCGTTGGCCAATATCACCATCCCGCAGGAGAAGCACCGGGACGAGGAGGTCATCTACCATAAAATGACGGCTGGGGAGCTGAAGGTAGGATGGAGCTGGCAAGCCTCCCCACTCCACCGTGGTTTGGGAAGCAGGGCCAATGGCTGGAGGTGACGCAGCTCCTCCAAGGAAGCCTGATGTTGGCCAGCACCGCCTGGGAGGCTCTTGTGCAATAGCTTGGCCCATGTCCTCCTTGGGGAAATCCCACCCTGACCCGTTCCTCCCAGCCTCCGGACCACCCCCGAGGCCAGTGGCTGTCCCGCTGCGGCACTGAGGCCCTCCCAGCGCTGCTGCTCGCGGTCTGGCTGTGGACGTCAGCCTGGTCACCTCCTCGCATCCCCACAGGGGCCTTAATGGGTTGTGTCAACATTTTTGACACCCGCCCCACTTTCTTTTCCTTTGTGGGAGGAAATTGTTTACTCCCCTCCGACCTTTGGAGGATGCTGCTGTTATGGGAACTACTCTCTGCAAAAAAATCAGCTGAATCTCTCAAATATGGGGGCTGATGCAGCGGCTTCCAGCTCGGGAAGAGCCTGCCACCCTTCTCCAGTTGTTTTCATAGCAGTGGCATGGCTTTTACAGGAGCTGGCACCGGCCGTGGACTGGATGCCCTTCCTCACCACGGTCTTCTACCCCGTGGAGCTCAACGAGTCGGAGCCTGTCGTGGTTTATGCCAAGGAGTACCTGGAGCAGGTCTCTGACCTCATCCTGGCCACCGATAAATGGTGAGAGCCCCCAGCCCGTTGGAGGAGGGCCCAGGGTGGGCTGGTGTTGTTCCCCTGCCCACTCACCACCTCTTGCCGCAGTCTCCTCAACAACTACATGATCTGGAACCTGGTGCGGAAAACCAGCCCCTTCCTGGACCAGCGCTTCCAGGATGCTGAGGAAAAATTCATGGAAGTGATGTACGGGACTAAGAAGGTGAGGGGGGAGCCTCCCAAACCCCCAGATCACCTTTAAAATGGTGATGGCTTTTTAATCCAAGCCCTCATCACATCGCATCCAAAACATAGAGATGTGGGGCAGGTTTGGGGATGGTACTTTTGGGGCATGGGAGGGATGCAGGTCCCATGGTCCAGTGGGGCAAGGCTGTGGGAAAGTGGGGGGCTCTGGCCATGCCACTGCTGACGATCACCTCTCGTCCCATGCAGACCTGCCTCCCACGCTGGAAATTTTGCATCAGCGACACGGACAACAACCTGGGCTTTGCTCTGGGGGCCATGTTTGTCAAGGCCACCTTCGCTGAGGACAGCAAGCAGGTGGTAGGTCGCCGAGCAAGCAGCGTGTGAGCCTCAGTGCTGGGAAAGCCACTGCAATAGTGGAATCATCAAGGCATCTGATGTTTCTCTGTCCACTCTTTGTCCACCATGCATCTCCATTCACTGGGTTTTTCATTGGTCCACGTGCTGTCTCGGCATCCCAACCTTTTCCTTACCACTGGTGCAAAGGGTCCTTGAACTCTCCAGAGTGGGAAGCTGGCTCTCTGGATTGACGCCGTGCTGCTTTGTTTTGTCTAGGCAGAGGAAATGATTGCGGAGATTAAAACAGCCTTCGAGGAAAGCTTGGAGACCCTGCAGTGGATGGACGAAGAGACGAGGAAATCGGCCAAAGAGAAGGTGAGGTGCTGGCAGCAGCACCAGGGAGGAGAGGGTGCGATGGTGGAGGGTGGTGGAGCTGGGTGAGCCCATCCTTCCTCCTTTGTGACCAAAAGCACTTTGGTCCTTGTCACCCCCCAGGCAGATGCCATCTACAACATGATCGGCTACCCCAAGTTCATCATGGACCCCAAGGAGCTGGATAAAGTCTTCAATGATGTGAGTTGGTCAGATATGTCCCCTGGGTCTCCATGTTCCCCATCTCCACTAGCATATGCAGGATGTGCCCATCACCATGGCCTCTGGGCAGCCCTGAGCCTAGGTTTCCTCCAGAAAGGTCTTACTGATGTCCTTGGCTCTCCTTTGAGGACTTCCCAGAGAGCTGCAGGCCAGTCTTGGGGTGGCTGGGGCTCTTGGGATCCCTGCCCGGGAAGAGGAGAGGCTGTTTTCCGTAATGGTGATTCATTGCCCTCCGGAGACTGCAGATGTTGGAGAGGAGGAGAAATGAAAGCGGCCGTAACTCAGCCGGCGCCAGTGGCTTAAACATGACCATGGAGGGAGGAGCAAGGCCGGGCCATCACCGTGTGCCGCTCACGCCTTGCTCTTTTGCAGTATGAGGCTGTGTCTGACCTCTACTTTGAGAACGTTATGCAGTTTTACAACTTCTCGGCCAGGGTCACTGCTGACCAGCTGCGGAAACCACCCAACCGGGACCAGTAAGTCCCCTGTTCCACTTCCCTATTGCGTTGAGACTATCACAGTATCTGGATTTGGTGTCCACCAGACCATGCTGGTTTTGGGGAGCTAAATCTGGGCTGAGGGCTTTGAACCGTGATAAGCAGATGGTGTCAGAGCCAACATCAGCGATGGGTTTGTGATGCAGTGTTGGCCATGTCTGTGTCCTTGCAGGTGGAGCATGACACCTCCGACAGTCAATGCGTACTACTCTCCCACCAAGAATGAGATTGTCTTCCCTGCTGGCATCCTCCAGGCCCCTTTTTATACCCGTGCATCTCCCAAGTAAGAGCCTAGACAAAGCTGAGAGGGCAGGATTCCCAGATTTCTCCCCATCCCAAAATTTGAGGTTAAATCTCATGACTGCAGGGAGCAGCCACTGCTCTCTAAATCTCAGCATTACTTTCCTGCAGGTCACTGAATTTTGGTGGTATCGGCGTGGTGGTGGGCCATGAGTTGACACATGCCTTCGATGACCAAGGTATGGGCAGGGCCAGGTGGGTAGGCTGCTGATGGGGTGGCTGTTGGGGTGACAAAGGACCTGCTGTGTCTTTGGCAGGCCGGGAATACGACAAGGATGGCAACCTGCGTCCCTGGTGGAAGAACTCCTCGGTGGAGGCCTTCAAGAGGCAGACAGAATGCATGGTGGAGCAGTACGGCAACTACACCATCAACGGCGAGGCCGTCAATGGCAAGCACACCCTCGGGGAGAACATCGCTGACAACGGGGGCCTCAAGGCTGCCTACCGGGTAGGGCCACAGGGCTGGGGACATGTGGCGGGTGGCATCCTGTGTTGGAATCAGTGTGCCCTGAGCCTGCTGTGGTCCTCGATCTCCAGGCATATCAAAATTGGCTGAAAAAGAATGGGGAGGAGGAAACACTTCCGACCCTCGGCCTCACCAACCACCAGCTCTTCTTCATTGGCTTCGCCCAGGTAGGTCACTCGGTGGTGGGCAGGGAGTGTGGACGCACAGGTTTTTGGGGAGTGGAAGCATACCCAGGTGTTGGGAATGTGTGACAGGAAAACTGAGGTCTCCAGAAACGCTGCAAGGTGGATGGAAAACCAGATCGGGGTGGCGCTGATTAAAAAGCGAGACAAAGCTGGAGCTTGAGCTCGGTCGTGCCTGCCACACAAGCAGGGAGGTCCGTTTTGGCACTGAGCAGGGCTGTGTGGCTGTAGATGTCTGCACTCACGCTTCTCGCTCTCTGTTTGCAGGTGTGGTGCTCAGTTCGCACGCCAGAGAGCTCACATGAGGGGCTCATCACCGACCCCCACAGCCCCTCGCGTTTCCGGGTCATCGGCACCGTCTCCAACTCCTGGGAGTTCGCAGAGCATTTTGGCTGCCCCCTTGGCTCACCCATGAATCCCTCCAAGAAATGTGAAGTCTGGTGATGGACGAGCGCCTGAGGGAACCAGGTGCCTGTTGCTTCGTCCTCCGCTGATGGCTGAATTTCCCCAGTCCTTTCGAAAGGCTTAAACCACTCGTCTGTGCAACAAACTGCCCAGCTCTCAGCCGGAGCGATGCTCTGCATCCCCGGTGTCGTCCGAGGTTCGATCCACTGTGAAAACACCTCAACCCCTCACTTGTTTGTGAAGTGACTTCGATTTGGGGGTCTTTTCCACCATAACCAGTCCACGTGTCAAGACACATGAGTCCATGGGCACTACCCTGTATTTACACACAGCCTGACCCACTGCCTCTTTTTTGGAGGTGATAAAGGGAATGCCACGATGCCGGCAGGTTTGGCTGCGTGTCTAAATACACCTAAAGTACCTTCCTCTCTCCAAAGATGCGCACAGGAGGATGAAAAATATTTTTAAGATATATTTTTTTGGGGGTGGAGGGGAAATATATATATTTTTTTCATGCATTGTGGAATACACTGGAAAATGTCAGGGAAAATGCATTTTAAAGCCTTTTTTTAGTAAAAGATTAGCATATTTATTAATTTTTTTAAAATCAGTGCAGCTGTAGGTGCAGCATCCTGTGGTGACAGTCCCTTGGATGGGGCTGCCTGGGCTGTGGATGCAACCAACCAGCCTTGGATCCTGGGTTTCTCCGGGAGGGACCATCCTCAGCGGATGCTGATGGGGAAATTGGAGACAGGGGAGCCTGGGGTCAGGGCTGGAGGATGCTGCAGGTAGCAGACAGACTCTGCTGGGATGCTGCGGCTCCTGGGTTTAGCTTTAATTTTGGAGTGCAAAGGGAAGAGTTGATGTGCCAAAGATGTAACCAAGGTGGTGACAGCGTGGATGAAGCACCCAGATCTCTCTCCTGTCCCCTCTGAGGTGAGGTTAGCCATGATTTCCTAGCCCAAAAGCTTCCCAGACAAGTGCAGATGGTTCCTGCCGCTGCTTTGCTTGCTGCTGTGCCCAGCCTCTGCACCCAGGGAACTGCAAGCCCCCAAATCACTGCGTGGCCCCAAACCTCCATCCCTCAGTGGCCAGTTTGGCACTGGTACAGGGTCTTGCAGGGATGGGGGCAAGGGGCTTTTTTAAGGATTTCTTTTTTTTAATACTTCTTTTGCAGTTTTGAGAGGAAACCACTGACAGTAGCTCAGGTGCTGTGTATTGTCTTGTGAGGCGCCTTCTTGCTCTAGACAGAAAGCAAAGATGTAGAGGGATTTTTAATATTTATATGTAAAAGGGAGGGTTGGGGGGGATTTTTTGTAACTATTTTTTCACCCTACTTGGGGCTTATTGTAATTGAAATAAATAATTTTTACTGGATCTGGAGCTGCTCATGACTTGTTTTTTGGTTGGGTTTTTTTTTCTGATGGTAGGTGGAGTCTTGCATCCCTTTATCTGCATTTTCTGTACTGCTGAGACCATCCTGTGCTGACAAAATTGAGCCAAGGAGGCTTTTCCCAGCCTGTACTTGGCGTCTACTGCCTCTCTGAGGCTAAAGCCAGGCTTTTGTGCCCAAAAACCTCACTCTCGCTGTGGGTGGCTGTTTGCTTTCCACCTCTATGGCATGGCCCCACGCATCTCCCCAGCAGGGAGGTCTTTCCCGGATGCTTTTCCTTCCTCTTGGGTGAATTTTTGGCTGGCCAGGCTGTGCTTGGATCCAGCGGGATGGATCCCTCACAGGTTGCTCTCCAAACGGCCTTATTTATAGCTCCACGATGCTGGCTGGATGCTGCCAGCTCAGCAACACAGGCCAAGGTTCGCTCCTGAACGGATGCTCTGTGGCTTCATCAGGCTTTCCCAAAAAATGCAAGGGAGGATCTGGACTGCAAGATCCCTGCTGAGCCTAACTCAGCTCCTGGGAGGGCTGATGGCCACAAAGCAAGCACTTTGCTGGGTGCTCCTTTGTAATTTAGCCCTGGCTTGTTATCAGGGGCCAGATTTGGGCTGCATCCTCCAGTTATGTGCCCCATCAGGAGGAAGTTTTTGGAAATAGAGTGTATTCACTGCTGGGATGGACAGGGCTGAACCAGTGGCACACCAGGGACGTGAGTGTTGCATAAATAAGATAGTAAAATTTCCCCTTTGCTGTTTTTACTGTGTTTTCTCTCCTAGATTGAATTGAAACGTAAGAGCACTCATTTTCTCCTTGCACAAATCCAAGTGCAGCCCACAGTTTCCTGCAGAGCTGGGAGCTCGGCTGTGGCTGGTTTTTTTCTTTCCCCCAGAATATGGCTGGAAATGGTGGCACAAACCCGCAGAGGGCAGTGGAGCCGAGAAAATAGCTGCCTGCGTGCTCTGCTCCTGGGTTGGCAGGAATCAGTGATGCTACAGCGTGGTGTCTTGGCCTGGATCTGGCCTCGCGTGTTTAAAATGCGGTGAAATGTCTGCGTTCTTCAGAAAACAGAGGAGCGGCGTGAGTGTAAGGCAAGGAGGAATTAAGCAAGGAGAGTGGGGTTGGTGTGAATGGGTGTTTTCCAAGTCACATGAAGAGGTAGGATGGTGTCAGAGGCGATTTAACCATCCGAAAAGGAGACTTTTTTTTTGCTCTCTGGGGCAATGAGGGAGCAGTCAGGTGGTGACTTGGCTGCTGCAGAGGAGACAACCCCAGCGTGGGAAGGATTTCAAGGGCGAGCATCAGCTCGTAACGTGGCAAGGGGATGCCTGGTGCAAGGCTTGGAGCCGGCGGTAGATGTTTGCCTGGCTGGGACGCTGCTGGGTGTAGGCAGAGCGGGCAGGAGCTGACTCATCCCACTCTCGTGCCAGCACCTGGCGTGGGCTTGCCTGATCCTGGGTGGTATTTGCTTTATTTTTTGCTTTATTTTGTGCTCAGTTGTGGCCTGGAGGGCAGAGACGTTTGCTGAGGGCTAAGCCTGGGCAGGAGAAGGAATAGAGAAAGCTCAGAGCAGAGCTGGGTTTGGTTTTTGATGTTTTTTTTGTTTTGGTTTGGTTTGTTTTGTTGCCTGGAGGATGTTGGAAGGGGATCAGTGAGGGGAAAAGCAGGAGAAGCCGAGAAACAGAGGCGCTGCAGTGCCATGCTGGTAGAAAGCAGGTGCTCGGAGCATGCTGGAGTGTCCAAAACGAGCTGGAAATGGCGGCTGTTCGCAGATTTGGTGGGACTGAGCCAGCTTGTGAGGTTGTGAGAAGCTGAACTCAACCTTCTAAACCACTCTTCTCCTTCCCAGCTTGCTCCCTCCAAGCAGGATCTTATACCCAGCACATCACGGCAGTGCTGGGGTCACTGACTGGGACTGTCAGATTTTGGGGCAGTGAGCAGGCCAAAAGCTTCCTCAAACAATTCTTGCAGAAAAACAGCCCTTTTCCAGCCGTATTCCAATCCTTTACTCTCTTTTTGTAAGTTCACTGACATCTCTGGTGCTCCTATGCTCTTTGCTGTGTGCTTGAGCATCTCTGTTGCACCAAGTATGGGAGAGACTGGTGGGACTGGGAAAAGGGTTGGTGATGCTCCGAAATGAGAGCTCAGCACTGTAAACTTAAGCTGCCCGTGGTGGTAGGTGAGTTCCCAGGCGCTAATGAAGCTAGCAGGAAAAATAGGAGGAAAAATGAAATGGAGAGGAAGCAGAGGCAGTAGGAAGGGCGTGAATCCAGCTGGCACTGGCTCAGGTTTGCCAAATCTGTGGGTTTTGTTGGCCAAATCATCCTACGTGGGCTAGTATGAGAGAGAGACCTGTCTGCTTTTTCCTCTTAGGAAATTAAAAAAAGAAATTGTGAAAAGATGGCTAGGGGGAGACATGGATTCTGGAGGAGCTCTAGGGCAGAGCCAGGAGCCCAGCTCCGTTGCATAGCTAGCTCGCTTCAGGGGCTTCAGCAGACGATATGGTGAAAACGCTGGGTTTTTTTCCTTTCTAAACAGGCAAAAAGAAGCAATATAGCTGAAGCTACAGGAGCTAGGAGGCTCTTTCGCAGCTGTGTTTACAGGCAGCTATTTCTGTAGAACAGAGGGAGCCATAGATGTCAATTTGCTTTTGCTATGAATTTCCTTCCGCTTGAAGGGGTGTACCAGAGAAGTGCCACGCCTGGGAGGCGGCACCGAACCCCTCCAGCCCGCACAGCTTTACTTGCACTCTCAAAATTATTACAGTGAAGTCCTGACAAGCTGTGGAGGGGGATCCGTCTCCCCAGCAGGCTGCAGACAGGAGAGATGTGCTGAGAGTGCAGCAGCTCTCCAGGATGGCTGGAGACCTATCAGTCCTCGGGCAAAATCCCTCCCATGATAAAAGTTCCTCCTTTGTTCTCCCACTTTCAGGGAGTGGAGGAAGTACGTGGCCTTTCTTTGAGGTCATTCTCATTTCTCTCTTCAGTTTTGCACCTTGCTGGGGGGGAATTGGCAGTTGGTCTGGCAGGCAATAGGCTGCAGGGGAAAACTGACTCAGAAAAAAGACACCGGGAGACCCCTCTTGTAGCTAAGCATTTGTTCCTGGCTGCAGATGGAAACAGCCCCCATTCAGGTCTTTTTTACAGGCTGACAAGGCTTGGTGGGGCTTTTTTCCCTCAAAAAAACCCAAACAAACTCATTATTTTCTACTTCACCCTATTTCCTGCAAGCAGTTTGAGGTAGATGTGAACTCACCTCACGCCAGGCACTTCCCTTACCCCAGTGCAGAATGAAAAGCACAGAAAGGGAAACTAAATCACATGCTTGTCATCTTCTCTCTACCACCAGCTCCACTAATAACTTCTGCCTCTACGCAGTGTGCTTGGTTCTGTGGCTATACCCTGTAGATAGCACCTTAGTAAGTGAGAAACTATTCAAGTCGCAGGGCTATGCTTACCGGGGGCCAGTCTGGTGGCGTGAGAGGCCGCAGGAGCTTTTCTCCTGAGATCACACCTCAGAGGAGGGCAAGCCTCGGGCTACGCTGCGGTCCTCGTGTCGGCGTGGGCGTCACGTCCTGAACCTGACCTGCACAAACAGAACTTTAATAATTCGGAGGCTGACTCAAAAGGGAAAATGCACTCAAGATCCTTCTACTGTTTTTTTGGCTGGGTGATCCTCCTCCTTCAGATTTATATTTTAAAACTCAAAATTGCATTTCAGCTTACAAATGGGGCTGTTGTGGAGAGGTAGATAGATGTGGGTAGGTTTGCTTCAGTTCACAAGACTCCTCTCTTTCTTCTGTCAACTTCCAGCTGCAGCACCAGTTACTCACCAAGTGCCTGAATATACCACTAACAGAGATGTTTAATAACAGCTTTTCGCTTTCAAGACTTTGTGATTGCTTTAAAGTGCTGTCTTCCTCCTAAGCTTGCAGCTGCCCAGAAGATGCAGCAGACGGGATGCAAATAAACTATGGAAAACTCGCGTACCCCAGGGTGGGTGACACGGGGTGGCAACACCCGCCGGCACAGCCAAGGCGCCGGGAGCGTTTCCCTGGGACGTGCGGCGCGGCAGGAATGGTGGTAGGTGCCAGCCGGCTGGAATGAGCCCTCGGGAGCCGGCGGTGGGGCAGGACAAGTCAAGACAATCCAGCGGCTGCTTGAATCTGCTCTTGAAGTCCTTTTTATCTCCCCAAGATGGTGCAAACCGCCTTTGCCCCTGCTGAGCATAGCTCTGTGTTGGGTGTGAGTCAGGTGGGAAATGCTGAAGAAGGCGGCAGCGTGGCAACCCTTGGGGGAATGAAGGCTGCAGCCCAGGGGTGCAAGGAAGATGTCTGCTGCCCCTCGGGAAGCCCTACGGGCCCCCCATTGACAGAGATGGGCTTCCTCGGGGGCTGCTGAGTTCCCCTCACAGCCTTCATGTCCCCCTCAGGACTGCTGGCCCTCACAGTCTGAGGGGCTGCGATGCTGCCCATGCCAGCCGCCCCAGCAGCC
>NW_010201528.1:0-419 GCF_000695765.1 Mesitornis unicolor
TTTTCTGCTGTGGTCATGAATAAATCAGTTCGTAAAGAAAGCCCAAAAAACACCAGAGCTATTGAAGGGATGGTGTAGGGCTTGAGGAACAAGGGTGGAAGAGATGTTTGCAACCACTCAAATATTTACTAAGAGCATGAATGATGAAAGTTCACAGTAGCCAGGTACGATCTGCCATAAAGTCAGGGAGATATTCTGCCCCTATGTGCAGACAAGGGATTGGAGCCCCATAGCTCCATCCACTGTAATGACACCCAATATGGGTGTGAATATGTACGTTATAGACATGAATCCTCTTTCTTTGCCCATGTGGTCAGAAAAGCCAATGGCATCTTGGCCTGTATTAAAAACAGTGTGACCAGTGTCCAGGGAGGTGATCATCCCCCTGTACTCGGCACTGGTGAGGCCGCACCTCGAGT
>NW_010201528.1:854-1393 GCF_000695765.1 Mesitornis unicolor
TTGGACGTGATGATCTCAGAGGTCTTTTCCAACCGAGCGATTCTGTGATTCTGTGTGATTCCTACACCTAATGTTTCAAAGGCTGAAGATGAGCGGGGATTATAGCTTCCAGGTAGGAGCAAAGGACCTGTTTTCAAGTCCCTCCTCAGCCTGAGAAGTCTCAGATATCCAGGTTTTTTGGTCAGGACGATTACTGGGCTGTAGGTGAGACCAAGAAAAGCACTTTTATCCACTTTTTCAGCTGGAACAAACAGGAATACAAGAGTCATACAGCCAGCTGGGAAAGAGATGACCATGCAGGAGGACAGGTCTATGTGTATATGTGTGTCTGTATATGTGTGGATGTGTAAGGTATTGGTTCATAATAACGCATCTTCACTCAGAGAGCTGCAGAGACTCTTAGTGCCAGATTTAATGAAAGCACATGGATCCCAGCACACAAAACCATGATGGGTGTCAGTCATTATATTCCAGTCACTTGCTTTCTTCGGTTCTTTCCCTGTTTAATTGATTTATTTTGTAACAAGTCACAAATAAAA
>NW_010201529.1:0-4193 GCF_000695765.1 Mesitornis unicolor
ACAGTGTATATATAGTATATATAGTATCTATTATCTATTATATAGTATATATAGTGTATATATAGTATATCATATAGATAGTATATATGATATACTATATATTATTACTTTATGTTCAGTATATCCATATACTTCACATAAAGTCTTTTCCGTGTCTGCAGGCGTGTTCACGCATGTATCCATGCACATAAACACGCGTGCAGTTGGCGTGTTGTGGGTTTGGTGGGAACCGCTGTATTTTGCCCTGTAAATTTTCATCTGAGCTCCTTCAGGAAGCCGATAAAGACACCCGTATCATCAATTTGTCATCAATTTACTGTGTAATTTATAATGTAATTTGAGGGATTCAGTTTTTTGCTCCCAACTTCCATTTTAAGCCCCAACGTGGAGTTTTTCAGAGAAGAAAGCGCCCCTCAAAATCATAAAGTGAAAGGAAAAAGAAGAGGAAAACACCAACCGTGTAGAGCTGCAGCTGCGAGCTTTCACATGGCACAAATCAGGCCCAGAAAGCCTAAAATTAATGAAAAAGTTTGTGTGACTCTGCAAAAACTAATGAAAAAGGGGTTTCTTCCCAATTTCACTTCAGTTACATCACCTGCACAGCCACAGGGGATTGTGGGAGTGATTTGGGGTTTTGGGAGTAGTTCAGGATTTCAGGAGTCATTGGGGATTTCAGGAGTCATTCAGGACTTTGGGAGTAATTCGGGATATCAGGAGTGAGTAGAGATTTTGGGAGTAATTTGGTATTTTGGGATTCGTTTGGGATTTTGAAAGTCGTTCAGGATTTTGGGAGACATTCAGGGTTTCAGGAGTGATTCGAGATTTTGGGAGCTATTTAGGATTTAGGGTCCCATTCAGGATTTCAGGAGTTATTCAGGATTTTGGGAGACATTCTCAATTTTGGGAGTAATTCAGGATTTTGGGAGACATTCAGGATTTAGGGAGTAACTCAGGACTTCAAGAGTATTTCGGGATATTGGGAGTCATTCAGGATTTCAAGTGTCATTCGGGATTTTGGGAGTAGTTCAAGATTTGGGGAGCTATTTAGGATTTGGGGAGTAATTCAGGATTTCGGGAGTAATTCAGGATTTCAGGAGTGATTCAAGATTTGGGGAATCATTCGTGATTTTGGAGTAATTCAGGATTTCGGGAGTGATTTGGGATTTCAGGAGTCATTCAGGATTTTAAGAGTCATTCAGGACTTTGGGAGTAATTCGGGATTTTGGGAGTCATTTGGGATTTCAGGAGTCGTTTGGGATTTTGGGAGTAATTCAGGATTTTGGAGTAACTCAGGATCTTGGGAGTCATTCAGGATTTCAGGAGTCATTCAGGATTTCAGGAGTAATTTGGGATTTCAGGAGTCATTCAGGATTTTGGGAGACATTCAGGATTTTGGGAGACATTCAGGACTTCAAGAGTATTTCGGGATATTGGGAGTCATTCAGGATTTCAAGAGTCATTCGGGATTTGGGGAGTAGTTCCAGATTTGGGGAGCCATTTAGGATTTGGGGAGTAATTCAGGATTTCAGGAGTGATTCGGGATTTCGGGAGTCGTTTGGGATTTTGAGAGTAATTCAGGATTTTGGAGTAATTCAGGATTTCGGGAGTGATTTGGGATTTCAGGAGGCATTCAGGATTTTAAGAGTCATTCAGGACTTTGGGAGTAATTCAGGATTTTGGAGTAACTCAGGATCTTGGGAGTAATTCAGGATTTTAGGAGTCATTTGGGATTTCAGGAGTAATTCAGGATTTTGGGAGACATTCTCGATTTCGGGAGTAATTTGGAGTTTCAGGAGTAGTTCAGGATTTTGGGAGTCATTCGGGATTTGGGGAGTCATTCGTGATTTTGGAGTAGTTCAGGATTTCAGGAGTGATTCGGGATTTGGGGAGTAATTTGGGACTTTGGGGGTAATTCAGGATTTCAGGAGTCATTTGGGATTTTGGGAGTCATTCAGGTTGGAATAAACGGACTTGATGAGCTGGAACAGCTCACGGGGCTCAGCTCCTGGATTTATTTGGGTGTAAAAAGGTGATTTTTGCAGATCCAGGCGGTGCCGGTGTTGGATCACGGATCCAAGTCCTTTTCTGCGGGCGTAGACTTGGCCCCACCAAGGTTTTTTTTGGCACCCTTGGCCCCGCACCTCTTTCCTAGGCCACAAAATGATGAAAGAAAAGAGAAAAAAGGGCAAATTGCCGCTGGTGATGCCAGAACCATCAGGGAGGGGAGCCTGGGTACCGAAAGTGAGGATAAAGCTGACATTTCCCACTGCTACAGCCCTTTTTTCCCAAAAAAGTGCCCAAATCCAGGGGAAAGAGGGATTTGGAAGCTGCTGGACCAGTGTTGATGTTGGGGAGCAACCCTGTTCCCCAAAATATGGGAGGGACGGGCAGCGAAGAGGCAAAACCACCTCTTTTTAGGCTTTTTTAGCCTGGGGAGGCTTCGCTATGAGAGCTCCGAGGCATCCCCAGGCCGCTCATTTCAATGGGAGCACCCGAATGCCCCCAAAAATGGGACACGATGCGGGTCAGAAAAGGGTCAGAAACATGACCAGGATCCATCGCTGCAGCCCCATCCCGATTTTAAACCTCTCTTCTTCACAGACCGATACCAAGAGGTGTCCTTCTCCCCTAAAGTGCTTTGAGAACATTTGTTAATTAAGCTCTTGGAGGAGATAAGTTAATTACCGGCAAGCTTTGATCCAAAGCTCCTCCATTGGTTTGGGTGAGGCCGGGGCAGCGGGAGCAGATCTGGAAACCCCTCAATTTGGTTAAGAGCTCGGCAGATTGGGTGCAGATGGGGCCTAAGCTACGGGGCCAATCTGGCGCTGGTGCTGAGCCATCGCAGGCTCCGGTGCCGCCGTTAAATGGGGACGTTTTGGGCTTCCAACCGTGAGGGTTTTTTTGGGGGAAAACCACCCTAAAATTGGTGAGGAAACCCCTCCGACTTGAAAGCTGGGTGGTTTTAGGGCTGGGGTTTCAGTTTTGGGGGCGCATGCTCCTCAAATCGTGCTGCTTGTCCATGTTGTTCATTTTCCAAGGGGTGATTTTTCCTCCCCTTTGAATCCCATTTTCCGCAAGCAGATAAATCTGAATTTACAGAACATCAGGACCCGTCTCTTCTAACTCCTTGAATGATTTTTTGGGGGAAAATGCTTGGATTTTGGCCACTTCTCTGATATTTCCACATCCACATCAGCCCAGCTCCGTAATTTGGACATCGCTGTGGCGCAGGGGCTGATTTCCCCCATCTGCTCCCATTGGGTGCCCGTAGCATCACAGCAATTCGGGTGCTCCCCGGGACGTCAGTGCCGTGTGCTGGGCAAATCCCACATGGTCAGGTTGGATTTTGGGAGGAATTTATTGACTGAAAGGGTTAACAGCGACTGGAAGGGGCTGCCCAGGGCAGTGGTGGAGTCCCCATCTTGGAGGGGTCCAAAAACCGCGTGGATGTGGCACTTGGAGCCATGGTTTGGTGGCCATGGTGGGGTTGGGTTGACGGTTGATGGTCTTAGAGCCCTTTTCCAACCTTAACAACTCTGATTTTATGAAAACAGGGAAGGTTTATAGCTCGGAGTGACATCCAGGGAAATGCCATTGCCCTTCAGGAGCATGGATGTGGCTGCAGGCAGATTTTTGTGGCCAAAGAAGGCCAAAAAGAGCTCAAAAAGCCTGGATTTGGGTATCCTTGGAGTGACGGACCAGTGCCTCATCCCCACCGATGATTATTCACAAAGTGCTCTCAACGCACAAGATTAAACAGATATTACTGAGAATTTTGTTCCCTGTTACCCAAGCTGGAGCTCATCCCCTCGTCCCCTGCAGCTCATCGCATCGCGGATGGTTTCCATCCATGCAGGCCAAGCCATCCGGGCGCGTTGCAATCACTCTTCACGCCTGCATAACCTGGTTATCGGTCTTCTTTGTGAAGAAAAAGCCCGAATCGCAGCTTTCTGAGATGATTTGAGGTCGCTCCTGCAGCCCAGGGGTGGGCGATGGGGGCATTTGGGCACCTATGGGAGGTGAAGGCGCACCCAGCGTTTGCAGCGGGTGAGGGCGAAGGGGGGGCTGAGGATGAGGATGCTCCTTTTTATCCACTCCTTCTCCGTGGGCATTGATATTTCTGGGTCACTCGGGTTAGTGAGATGTGTTAAATGTTTCCTAGGTATAGATATAGATATAGGTATAGATATAGG
>NW_010201530.1:0-715 GCF_000695765.1 Mesitornis unicolor
GTGTAGCCATTGTGGTGCAATTCCGTGACAAAGGTCAGTCACAGCAGAAGTTCCATTTGCTGGAACTCGATTTTTTGAAGTGTATGATGCCTCCAAGAACAGCTTGTGGACAGGCAGAGAGCTGGAGTGACGATATACGTAATGAGTTGCTGGGATGTAATAGATACCTTACCTTCTCCAGTACCTGACTGATGCATTTTGATATTTTGATACTCTTTCTGTAAAGAGGTCACACACGTCCCCCAGCAATTCCTAAAATGTCAAATGTAGAAAGTACTTGTCTTGTATAGTAACTGATTTTTGTTTGCCAGAGACAATTATTATTTCCTTCAGCAACTTAGTTCCACAGTCAGAAGGTATGATTTTCTATTATTTCTAATCTTGGTTTTGTACCTACTCATAATGTGCAGTGTGTCTGTATAATAACACTTATTTTATGAATTTTGATTATTTATTTTTTCCTCTATGCAAACTAGATTATGAGAAAATTTTGGATATTTGCATTTTTAGGAGACATTATTTGCAGTGAGAGTAGTAGGTACTTGAATAGTCTTGTAGAGTTGCAGACTGAAAATAATGAGGAATGCAGTGGACATAACCTTTCTGGTTCATTAATTCCAACTATGTTAGGTGTGGTAATTCTTGAGATGATTTGTCATGTCTCCTTCTTTGGACATTTCTTCGCAGTTCTCAGTAATCTTGCAATTTGCTGCTG
>NW_010201531.1:0-8066 GCF_000695765.1 Mesitornis unicolor
ATCAATTTTCTGTTCAGGAAAACTGCATTTCCACAAAGGCTACAACACTTAATTTCATGGGAAGAAAGTTGATCAGACACTTTGTTTGTTTTCAGCCAGCACTGGCATGTTGTGACCAAGATCTTGAGCTAACCAGGTGCAGAAGCCAGTGAGGTAGCAAAAGCCAGGGCAGTTGACCCCAAGCTGGCCAACAAAAATTATTCTATACCATAAACATCATGGTTTAAGCCTCAGAATGGGGAGTTTGCTGGAGGTGGCCTCTTTCCTTGATAGATTCCGTCCCAGGAGGGTCTTGCCCATTGTTCCATTCCTGAGGCCTGCTCCCCACTCATGACTATCACAGCTTTAAATCACTATATCAGCTAGGTGTAACTTTATGTACTTTCTATTAATATTGGGTTTTCTTACTGTTATTTCATTCAATTTATTTCTATTTCAACCCAAAGGTCTCCTTTCCTTTTCCTAATTCTCCTCTCCAGTTAGGGAGAAGTCATTGGGTGACAGAACACCTGCCTAAACCACGACACCTAGGTGTAACACCTACCCCACTCCTCTCCTGGATTTGTAGTCCAGGCTGAAGTCCACACTGTTGCAGGCAAACACAGCTACTGCAACTGTACCTGAGCTGTGAGTTCAAAGCTCCTTTGCTGTGTCCGTGTAAGCAGCAGGCAGCGTGTGGGCAATCATTGTCAGAGGCAGCTGGGAAGAATGTAAGGAAATCGCTGTGCAAGTAATTAGGGGGGAGAAGGGATCTATTAACAAAGATTAACCTACTAATGCTGGTTTTCCTTGGTTCCCTGTGTAGTCAGTGGAGATTCTTATGCCATGCAACCCGCAACTCAAATAAACTGTACTCCTAAAACTCAAATATTGTCTTTTCTGAATCCTGTGTCCTTTCCCTTAGTGGCGACAGCCTTTTGTGATACACAGGTCCCAGTCAGAGATGCTATGGTATGATCAGGCTTAGAAAGAGACTTTTACTTGCAGGCAGTGCTTAGTTGCAGAGTAGTATTGGGTGAAAAAGCCTTGTGGTTCCCTCATCTCAGTTCTTATAGGTAAATACTACCTGATGCTAGACTGCCCCAGACAAACTTTCACAGGGCAACACCTGCAACTGTTTTAGTTTATGGCCAGTATAACCAGAACATTTCTGTCAGTCATCACTTTGCAGCATGAAGCGTCATCAACAGCTGGCAGAGGGCCCCCATCGAAGATGTTCAAATGATACTGGAAAGCTGTGTTGTTTTACTAGGGCTCTCAAGAACGAGTGATATTTCTCACTCCAACGCCTGGAGTTTACACAGCAGAATTTAAACAAACAGCTTTACGGAGGAGGAAGGAGGAACCCAAACAGAGTAAACGTGGAAATCCTGAAGAGCTAGCAGAAGGTGCGACTACTGCCCTCTGGGTATGTTGGCAAGGGTGGTGAGCACACTCCTCCTCCAGCTGCAGGCAGCTGCTGAGGTAGCCAGCCACTACCTCCTCACTTGCTTAGAGCTCACTTGTCTATCATCAGAGCTCAAAAAAAAAACCCCAAGTCTTGGCCAGATGAGTCTCTTAATCCTCCTGGATACTCAGCATCTGGGGCTCTATCCAGCAGCTGAATCACCAGAAGGACTTCTGCAAATTACACTTTTCAAGAAATTCTATTTTACTTTGGCACATTTTATTGTTTACAAGGTTTACTTGGGAGATGAAACAAAAGTTAATTACACCAACTGATACATCAAGAAAATTGATTGATTTGATATCCCCTCCAGATGGGCTTCCTTTGCGCTGTAGTGTGCATACCACATCTTAAAGAAAGGAGACAGAATACGTTAGGAAGGCACATTTGAGCCATCAGACTGACACTTCTTTATTACAGTGTATTTATTTTTTATCATGTGCTTTGACAGAAGTCTCAAAGTGCTACGCTCCTTCTGTAGGGTCAAAGTCTTGCGACCTTCCATGATTTTAGAGAGAAGGAACATAATTTTAGAGGGCATGTTTATTATTTCTGTAAACACTCTGTTTTCCATGCCAAGAGAACCGTTTTTCTGTATGTACTTAGATGACAGCTCAACTTTACTGGCTCTCTTTCCTGACTAAGCCTTGCCTGCCAAATGTTTTTGATCATAGTCTGGCAAACAAAATAATATTAATAGTAGAGCTGAGCAAATAATCTCCAGAAAACTGCTGATTTTTTTAACCTCCTTTTATTGCTTCCATAATATCCCTGAATCAAATGTAGTCTCTTTGAGTTCAATTATAATTTTAAAGCACCCTATTTTTTATAAAAAACAAAATAATTCGACTCCATAGAATCAGAAAAGCCACTCGCAGAACAGTTAGCTGTGACAAAACAGGTCCATCACATTGTGTTGGTTACATCCCCAAAGGACCAAATGTCTGTGCTGTTCCAGCATGAATACACGTGCTTGCCCATTTAAACTGTGGACAGACAGCTTCCAAATCTGTTTTCACTGGCACAAATGTCCATGGATGGTAGACAAGACCCCAGCCAAAACAAATTAATTTTAAAATCTGAATAGTTCATTTTTGCAATATATACTGATTTCTGATAAATACACTTATTTTCCCTTCAAATGGTGAGGATGTGTTTCAAATGTACCTTCCTGAATGTCCTGCATTCAAGCATGATCCGATGCTTCGTTAATGAGGTTATCATGCAACGTATACTCCAAGCCTTTGTTCTTTGATGGCCCATAAAAACTCTTGCAGCACCCTGCAGATGTTATGAGCTTGAAGCAAACTGGCCCTTTACCTAAATGTTTCTGATGTTTTGAGTGACACAGAGCTCATGAAATCCTTCCGTGTTGTCCAGTTATTATGTCAAGATAGGCAGAATTATGGTATGTATACTTGACTGTTATATGTAGAACAGCCTTCTGGAAACCAGCGTAGCTGAATACAGTACAAGCTTTAAGATCTGATGACAGCACTGATGGCACTGAGCTAGACCATGTACTTTACTCCTGCTCCTGCACAGTGAACTATGTAAGAGAGATGAAGACTCTGGCTCCCTACCCCCTCCACAAACATTCAATTTCCTCTTCTAGGGATGGCTTTATTCAGGGACTTGAATAAAACTTAATAAAAATCCTAACTAAAGATATAATGCAAATTACCAGGCAGCTGTAGGAGGAATGACCCTGCTTCTAAGGCAATTTGCGCTCCAGCTCTCTAGCAATATTTCCATACCTACCGAGAGCAGCCCCCTGACACCTGGCTGTAGGCATACCAATACCTTCCTGTGAATACCTACAATTCTCTTTGTCAAAGTCTAACTCATCCTGAGGTCTCTTTGGACTTATTCAGTGCTTGAATGGTCAGAAACCACAATACTTCACTTCTGCAGCTCAGTCTTCCTGATCTACAGTTTTTTGCCTTCTTCGTACAGCACTCTTGTGGCAGGTTTTGGCAACCAAAAGATTCACCCTGACTCATTGTCTGACTCTGCTTCTTGGTCATTCCAGATGTTTTGTTTAAAAGTAATTCAAACTCCTTCATCCTTACTCCTTCTTTCCCAACCAAAAAAACCTCACCAAAAATCCAACTCACTGCTTCAATCCCTTCTCTTTCAGCATCTCCTTCAGAAAGCAGCCATTCAATTCTGTCAACATGTTCTCATCTGATGGAAAGAGAAGTATTATTTAGTTAATAATTGTTTCAAATCTGAGCTATAGATAATACCCGTTCTGGCAGCAAATTAGCTGCTTTAATGCACACAGCAGGCCTTAGCAGTCACCGAGTTTAAAGAACTGATCACATTTTATACAGATATGATTCTGAATTTTCACTGAGCATCACAGGGGATCTGCCATTTACTATCTCTAGGTCAGAAACACCAATCCAACCTAATGCAGAAGTCACTGAAAATCCCTGTCAATTGAAGACACATGCTGTGAGGAAAAAACCAACCAACCACCAACAGCAACAAAGCAAAGCTGTAGACTGATAAGCGCTAGCCATCAACAAAAGTTACCACTAGAATTATGACCAGAATGAACTACATCTCACTTAAGATATTTCTTACTAATGCTCAAGGCAGACTGGTAAGAGTGTATGGTTTAAATTAGTTCCCTGGAAACTTAGAGCTGTTCTGTCATCTTATTAAAATTTATTTTCCTCCATTGTGGCTCATATAAATTTACAGTTATAGCGCTGCATGTAACTTCAACCATTACAGGCTTTATAAAATGACAAATAAGTAACCATTTATTTTAGAAAGTAAAATGCTTACACACAGATGAATGATGAAAGCAGATTACTGAAAAACATGCAGCAGGTTACACCTTCACCTACTGCAAAGTTATTTCGTTAACTTCTTTCTGTAAGAAGAACACGAACCACACCAGAGGGGAGAAGAGAATATCAAAGTCCTCATAGTTCCTACCCCGATATGGGAAAGAATTCACCATAGCCAAAGCTGTAGAATTTGGCTATCAAATTTCTTAGTAATTTCAAGTACAACCACTGAAAGCCCAAGAGACTCAGACCTTTCCCCATTAGTTTACCTGTGCTGTTGTAAAATGGGGGGGAGATTATTAGGTCTCTGCTGGTGTATAGTTATTATTTAAAAAAAATCCTTTAATGAAGTGTGGATAAGGTCAACTCCAGAAATATCTACCCTTTTGGGACAACAAACTTACTTCGAACTACTTTTCACTTGCCTTATCAGCCTATCACAACCATAAAGGCTAAAGCATAGTTTTAAGTTCTTGAAGCTAACAAATGTAAAGCACATAAAAAATGAAAAGACAAGAAGAAGGAAATTCAATACAAAGTTCCGTAGAAAATCACCCTCAATTAAAAAAAAATAAAAAAGCATGGAAAATAAGAATTGTCTACAGAATAGGGAGAAGACTGGTAACACAGCAGAGAAACAATCGTATCTTTTTAGAAGAAACTGGAACAGTATCCACATGAAACCAAATGAAAGGACATGAAATGGTCACTGCAGAAACCAGAATTGTATCTGCTGCACCTGTCCTGCTCTGAAACTAAACCTGCTTTGCAGTGAGGGGTTTCCATCCTCAGCCTGTCATACGACAGAGGACAGGAGGGAGGAGTGGGAGGCATCACCAACTCTCTGTCCAGGAAAACGTCTTGGATAGCCTGTGGCAGCAGGCATCACTTGTCTTTTCTAGGAAAAGGTAGAAAGTTAAAAATGTGAATGATTCCAGCAAAATACTCAGTACCTAGAAGACCCAGGGGCTCCAGTGAATCTGCATACAATCTTGCTTGTACTTGGGATCCCCTCTCCAAACTCACAATGGTATTACCACATTCCACAGAGGACTTTTCTAACCCCAGAAGCAGTCTCTCCAGCCATTTTCTCTTGCTATTGGCAATGTTTCACTACATCTGCTGATTATCCCTCATAGCCTTTTGTTCCCTTCCCATTGCACTGATGTTCATGGCGAACAAGACAGATATTGTACAATGCGTGATGTGCCTGCATAAACACTGCAAATGAAAGGCTTGTCATGAAAACCAAAATCATCTTTGTAAAGGCTGTGTTTATGCTGGAAAAGAACACTGCTACCCCCAGTGAGCAACCAGGATGTCAGAAAACAAAAAGAGGAATAGAGTGCTTAAATCCAGTGCTTGTGCAAGAGAGGTAAGGGCCATGAGCAGTTTGGATGCAGAAATGAAAGTAAAAGGTTAAAAGCAAATGTTCAGTATTCTTTACAATGCCTCACTTTACAGATTAATCCTCTACAGTTATGCTTCAGCTAGCTGCTCGCTCTGAATCAGAAAGCACTCAGAACACCTTGCAGAAAAGCACGCAGTATGTTGGCCTAACACCCAGGAGTAAAATTCCACCAAGCCAAATAGGTGGGACTTCCAAGTTACATAGGAACTACCGAGATGAAGTGCAGGAACTTCGGAGGTGAAACCCATCTTTCCCCACAGCAATCCAAGGAATATAAAAGGAAGGCAGAATCTTAATAAAGAAATAAAGTGGCTTACAGAGTTGGAAGAACGGATGCATCATGTTAATTTGCCACAAGGTGGCATGCGCTGAGCTGAAATGAGTTCCAGGCAGGTAAGACTTGTAAGACCTGAACAGCAAAACTCAGATCTGAGGTAAGCAGGTTCTGCTGTTATTCCATTTTTGTCATGTGGGAACTTGGCCCTACAGGATTAGAGAATCTCATTGAGATCCTAGGATTATCACCAAACGTGGATTCACGCTTCTTCCTGGGAAAGTTTCCTTTTCCCTGTTCCACCCCTCATATTCTATATAACTGCTCTGACCAAGAAATAATAACCACCACCTGGCTGTATCTGGGAGTCTCTATCTCATGCTCTTACTGAGTTTTCTCTTCGTTTTGCTCCATTCTGTGAATGAAAAAAACCCTGTATCTTTCAAAATAGGACATTTCTGAGCATTCTTACAATGGGGATCTTTCTGTGGCAGAGTCCTGAGGAGTCCTTCATGGCTCAGCCTGCCGAGAGGCACAGTGACGGAGACAGACTCGCCTCCTCCACACCATCGCACTAGCACAAGTGTTTGTGCAGCTGCACTATGAGCCAGATCAAGGACACGGTGTGGTGAAAAATTAGTATTTTCCCTTGTTTCAGACAGAAAAGAACAAAGCCAGGGTTTATTTTCAAAAAGTGCAGTACAACTCTGTGATGGTATCTTTACAACAAAACAAAGAAAACTTTGTGCTTTCTTCTGTGAATTTTATGAACTTCATAAATTCTTTCTGAAGCATGCAGGAAGTTTGTTTATTCATGTAATTATGTAACGATAAACACAAATTTTGGAAACAGATATCACATGGTGTGCTCACAGCATTCCAGCCCTGCGCCAGCAAACCTTAAACATATGAGAATTATAATTGATGGCAAAGGCACAAAACACACTACATGCGTGTCCTGTAGTTAATTAAAAAAAACCACCAAACTTGTAAACTTCAGCAACAGTTTCTGACAGGTAGACACAGTAAGGGAAACCGCATTTGAGTCTTTTGGAGGGAGACAGGCAGAGGTAAGAGTCACATAGCTATTTTTTTTCTTGTTTTGAAAGCACAGTTATTGTAGGAAATGTGGTATGCTAATGCTGTCAAAAAACAAGACATGTTTAAGACATTTTGGTACTAACAGGACTGGCAGGTTGTAAGTAGCAATCCCTGCATCTCCTACGCTGACAACTCCTTTAGCTTAGTAGAAAGGAGCAACAGAGATCTCTTCGGCATTTCCGCTAAGTTCCCAAATCTGTTTTTACCTTTAAGAAAGTTAAAAATACATAAACACTGCTATTGTTTAAGTGATCTTATGATGTACTAGAGACACTAATTCTACAAGCTAACATACTAATGTGGCCAATGAGACAGACACACAATACTGTCAGAAATCTGCAAGAATTTTGAAAACCGCAACTTAACTCCACAGCGTGTTACAAGGACACTCACTCCAAAAATACCATCACTAGCCAGTGCACAGATGTTTCAGCCTGGCACACTAATGTGCCACACAAGTTTACAGCTTATGACTTCTTTAATCAGGAACTGTGTATTCAACTTTAGTATTAAAATAAACCATTATAAACCTATTTACTCTGTGTCCAAGACCCATGTACCTTTTATGCCTGTTAAAAATGCTAAAACAAACTTTAACTAAGCCTCTCAAAATCCTAACTGATGTCTGTTTGGCAGCTCTTCACCACAGACACCAAGACCTTTAATGAGTAAATATAACACAATCAACAGAGCAATTAGCTGGAGCAGAGGCTTTCCTAGGTGTAATTGTGAGAACTTCCCCATCTGCTGTAGGCGCAATTTACCTGCATGGAAATAAACCGTCTTTTGACAATTTTCAATTAAGTTCCCAAATTTTAACTACTAAGAAGAATTAATGACTCACGATGACGCTAAAAACAATAAACCACGTCAGTAAATTTATTCACTATTGCTTTGTGTATTTCTCGGTGTGCAGCAGCTACAGGAGGCCTGAGGCCTGGCTCCCGCCCGGGCCAAGCCGCGGGCGGGGGCGGCTGAGGGGGAGGGCGACCCCTCACAGCATCCCTGATCGAACGGAAACGACTGACG
>NW_010201532.1:0-4270 GCF_000695765.1 Mesitornis unicolor
GACCTCACCTGGAATACTGTGTCCAGCTTTGTTTTTTTAAACTAGAAAAGGGTAGATTTAGGTTGGATATTAGGAAAAAGTTCTTCAATATGACGGTGGTGAAACACTGGCACAGGTTGCCCAGAGAGGTGGTGGAGGCCCCAACCCTGGAGATATTCAAGGTCAGGCTTGATGGGGCTCTGAGCAACTGATCTAGTTAAAATGTCTCTGCTTACTGCAGGGGAGTTGGACTAGATGATCTTGAAAGGTCCCTTCCAACCCAATACATTCTATGATTCTATAAAAGCTTTTTCCCATTCTTGATTGAAGATTCTTACACACTTTCCACATTAGGTGTGTTTGATCATCCCACCCCCCCCCTCCCCCCAAACAGGGATGCCACTTGAATGGTTATTCCTCGGAGGCTGAGAGAAAAGGAACTACCCACAGTCATTGGACAGGGTAAGTAAAATCAATCCCTATTTAATAATTAAGCTAGCTTTAAAATAATACTTTTGTTATTGTTCTAGACGTAGTAAATGCAAATTAATAAGTAGTTGCACTACAACTGTATAGCACTTACACTGTGTAGTATATATTCCAATTTATGTCCTAATCCTAACCCCTCCCATTAATATAACTTATAATAAAGTTTTGCTTTATTAGTATACACAGTCTAGTCTGCCATCCTTAAACCCGTATGGGACAATGCAATGTCAAGGACAGAAGTTGATTTGAATAATGTCTTGTAAACAAAGACAGTCTAAAAATCTCATAATTAAATGGGAACATAGCTATCCGTACATCCGAAATGTTTTCCTTATTGAGTGAGGAGAGCATTTGTTCATCTTTTTGGGTGGGTCCGCGGGGGAGGGGGGAGGAGTAGAAGCAGCAGTCCTTTGAAGCCATGCTACCTGTGTTTCTTTAGTCTGTATTAAACCATCAGCTGTCCCACTTTGGTCAGAATTTGCTGCTGGGAACTGCAAAAATCTTCATATGGAGATGCTATCTGTACTGATGGTTAAACCACGACAAACATGAAGGCACAGCTCAAATGAGGATCTTTAGATTTTGTACAAGTGGTGTGTTTAGTGATGCTGTTGCCTCCGGTGGTCCCTATGAACTTTTTCTGCTATGCTCCTTCTTGAACCACCAAGTTAGCTGCTCCTTCTGTGTCGCCTCTGGCCACGAGATGGTGCACCGAGAGCATTAGTTGCAGCCTCCGAAAGCCTGTTGTGGGCAAGTGGGACCCACCTTGGGGATGAGTTGAGGAAAGGGCATGACAGAAAAATACTTTGGCATGAATCACCTGATCTCTGGCTTCAGAAGTGATGCTTTTGTTTCTTAGGGGTGTTTTCTGGGGACCTAGCTCCCTCCTGGCAGGCTGTGCCTGTGAAAGGACAGGATATTGGACCATAAAGCTAACTTGATTGTGCTCAGATACCAAGCAGCGAACGGGGAGGAACTGGTGAAAACTAGCCATGAGAAATAATCCTTCCTAGGCTGTGGTGCAGCCCTGGTTCCTTGTGTTCACCCTCCATCATCCTCTTCACCTTCCTCCATTAAGCATGAAAATGAGTATTACTGGGTACTTTTATGTTACAAATATTCTTCTGGTGAAAGCACCAGAAATCTTGAGATACATGGAAGGAGTCACAGAAAAATCTCTGAAGTGCCTTTCTTGGAAAAAAAATCCTTATATGGGTATTTGTGTGAGGTTGGAGAAGGATCAGGACTTAGCCCCTGAAAAAGTTCTCAATTTTAATTACATGGTTCCAACAGTTGCTCAGTGTGTTGGGTTTTCATTGAAAGGTTTTGGTAGCCGGCGGGGGGGACTATAGGAGTGGCTTCAGTGAGAAGCTGCTGGAGGCTTCCCCTATGTCTGACAGAGGCAATGCCAGCCAGCTCCAAGATGGACCTGCTACTGGCCAAGGCTGAGTCAATCAGTGCTGAAGGTAGTGCCTCTGTGAGAACATATTTAAGAAGGGAAAAAAAACTGCTGCACAACAGCAGCAGAAACAGGAGTGAGTATATGTGAGAGCAACAACTATGCAGACACCAAGGTCAGTGAAGATGTAAGGGAGGAGGTGCTCCAGGCACCAGAGTAGAGACTCCACTGCAGCCTGTGAGGAAGACCATGGTGAGGCAGGTTGTGCCCCTGCAGCCCATGGAGGACCTCACGCTGGAGCAGGTGGATGCACTAAAAGGAGGTTGTGACCCAATGGGAAGCTCAAACTGGAGTAGGCTCCTGGCAGGACCTGTGACCTCATGGAGAGAGGAGCCCACGCTGGAGCAGGCTTGCTGGCAGGACTTGTGACCCTGTGGAGGACCCACACCGGAGCAATCTGCTCCTGAAGGACTGCACCTGGAAAGATCCACACTGAAGCAGTTTGTGAAGAACTGCAGCCCATGGGAAGGACTCAAGTTGGAGAAGTTTGTGGAGCAATGTCTCCCGTGGGAGGGACCACATCCTGGAGCAGGAAAAGAATGTGAGGAGGCCTCTCCTGAGGAGGAAGGAGATGCAGAGACAACATGTGGTGAACTGGCTGCAATCCCCATATCCTGTCCCCCTGCACTACTTGAGGTGGAGGAGGTAAAGAAAAATCAGGAGTGAAGTTGAGCCTGGGAAGAAGGGAGGTGTGTGGGAGGGAAGGTATTTTTAAGACTTGGTTTTATTTCTCATTACCCTACTCTGATTTGATTGGCAATAAATTGAGCTAATTTCCCCAAGTTGAGTCTGTTTTGCCTGGGAGGATAATTGGTGAGTGCTTTCTCAATGTCCTTATCTCAATCCATGAGCCTTTCGTTATATTTTCTCTCCCCTGTCCAGCTGAGGAGGGGGAGCAATAAAGCAGCTTGGTGGGCACCTGGTGTTCATCCAGGGTCAACCCATCCAAGTCAACTACCTTATTCCAGACAGCCATTGAGCTTTAGGCTTGGTTGTGTGAGAGAGAGGGAGCGTTCTATCAGGATTGTTCAGTCCTTTGACTTTATATGTATTTTACAAATATCTTTATGTATTGGAGAATGATGCAAGACTGGAAACTTAAAAAGCAGCCTCCTGGAAATCTGGGAGGTTAATCTGTGTCAACACTCAGTGGATAGAATCATAGAATCATTTGGTTGGAAAAGACCTTTAAGAGTCCAACCATAACCTGTCCACTATTAAACCATGTCTCTAAGCACCTCACCTACGCATCTTTTAAATACCTCCAGGGATGGTGACTTGACCACTTCCCTGGGCAGCTCGTTCCAATGCCTGATAACCCTTTCAGTGAAGAAATGTTTCCTAATATCTAATCTAAACCTCCCCTGGCGCAACTTGAAGCCTGTCCTGGTTTGAGCTAAATAGAACTAATTTTCTATGTAGTGATTTTACTTTTCAGCTCAGTCTCTTCTAAGTGGCTGTACTTGCTGAAACTAATGGCATGTTTTTCCAGACAGTGTTCACTTCTACAAGTGATAATGCTTGTACGTTATGTAAACATGGCAAGGCCACTGTCTCACCATGGGTGCTGTATCTGCACCTGCGTGGAGGAATGGACCCAAAACTGACCAACTAGATATTCCATCCCACATATGTCATACTCAGTATAAAGCTGAGAGACCACGAGGGTCTCGGCCCTTCTCTAACCTCTGCTCTTTTTCTTCTCCTGCAATGGCCAAAGTCCGAGCAGAACCCTGCTAGTTCATCTGCCTCTGATCTGGATCTGTGTGTTCCTGAATCCAGTTCCTGCATCCTGCTCCCACCTGCTGCTGGGTCCAGTCTGCGACTTTTCCAGTGCCCTGCTCTGCAAAGCCTCTGGTGATGTAATCGTCATTGGGGGAGGGTGGGGGGAGGATTTTATATTGGTTTTGTATATAAATTTGTACATATTTGTATATATTCCATTATTTTCCTATTTACATTATTATCCTGTAGTATTAGTATTATTGTTTCATTAAATCTGTTTGTTTTCTTTTCCAACCCGTAAAGTCTCTCTCCCTTGTTCTCTTTCTCTTCCCTTCTGGGGAGGGGAGAGGGGTTAATAGAGAGCATCTGTCCAGCATTTAGTGGCCAGCCCAGCCCTAAATCATGACAAGGCCATTTCCTCTCATCCTATCACTTGTTACTTGGGAGAAGAAGCTGACCCCCATCTTGCTACAACCTCCTTTCAGGTAGTTGTAGAGGGTGATAATCCCTCAGTCTCCTCTTCTCCAAACTAAATAATCTCAGCTCCCTCAGCTGCTCCTCACAAGACTCGTGCTCCAGACCCTTCGCCAGCTTCATTGCTCTTCTTTGGACATGCTC
>NW_010201533.1:0-797 GCF_000695765.1 Mesitornis unicolor
GCCCTCCTGCCAGTCTGCGGTTCACGTGAGCACTTCCTATTTGCTTTTAGGCAGAATAGTCAGGATATAGCTGGAGTGGTTTCAGTTATTTATCTGAGCAAATTAGGACCAAACCTGTGTGAACTCTGCTGCCAGAAGATCTGAGGGTTCCCTTATTTATGGTTCAATCTGTGGGAGGAGGAAATGAGCAGCAGAGAGCAGTTGCTTCTTCTTTTCAAGACCCAGCTCAGCACGGAAGACAATTTCTGTCTTTTGTAAATTGCTTTTTATGTCCAGCTCTGGTTCTGTTCTGACAGGCAGTCAAGACAAGAAAGGAAAAATGCTTATTGATTTAAGATTTAAGGAGAAGTTTTTAATAATATCTAAGTTTTCCTTTCAACAGCATTCTGTTCACACCTTACCTCTACTATGAGCTGCATGTGAACAGTCCTCTATTTGGAAATAACTCTTTCCTTCTTCCAGCGGCATTATGAAGCCAGGCTTGAATGCTATCCTGGGGCCAACAGGGAGCGGTAAATCTTCGTGAGTACTTTCTTCTGCTTCTTCCAATAGACAGTCAACTGTGCAAAGAGGATTTGGGACTCTAAAGCTTGGGGAAGATGTGAGAGATCTGCAGGCTCAGACCTTTGTGTGCCTGTAAGAAATCTGTTGATGCACTCTGACCTTGTGGCCCTCTGCTTTGCTGGAGTTCTTGACCTGCAGCAGTGCCGCACCTCTCATCTGCTGCAGCTGGTGGTCCATATTACTGCAATCACCTTTGGTAGTGGCCTGAGTTAAGATATCAGGCTGAACTGCGG
>NW_010201534.1:0-7333 GCF_000695765.1 Mesitornis unicolor
AGATGGAGAGAGACTTTTTACCAGGGCCTGTTGTGACAGGGCGACGCGTAACTGCTTTAGGCTAAAAGAGACCAGATTTAGATTAGATACAGGGAAAAAGTCCTTTACTATAAGGGTGACGAGGCACTGGAACTGGTTGCCCAGAGAAGCTCATCCCTGAAGGTGTCCCTCTCTCATGATCAATATGTAGTGATTTAAAACAATTTCTGTGGGAGACATCTCTGACAGTTTCTAAGTGCTTCCTTTTTGGTTATTTCCTTTGTGTCTAGCTGATTTTCAGTGCCATTTTAAAAGTTGCTTTCTCTTTTCTGATTTCTTACTTGACATACTTATTCCATAGACAAGTTTTTATTATTTAATTCATCAAGTTTTTTATTATTTGATAAAACTAGAAAAAATGTGTTAATTTCTCATAGAATGCAGAAATTTCTTTTGAGAATGAAAATCTTCTTTCACTCTTGCAGTTGTTGAAAATGTATGGCTGCTGCTGCTTTTACTTTGGAAAATTAAGAATTAAAACCAAGAATGTAATAAAATGGCCATTTGTTTATGCAGGACCAAGATTAAAAACAATTTTGTTTGGGGCTGCTACAGAAATTTCATTACCAGTTCCCTCTGGGCCACTCAGTTGCCGTCACTACCAATAGAGAAAGCATAAAGGAGGAAATGAAATGGTATAAGATGACTCTACTCACTTTATGCTCCATTAGGAGCACATTAAATGACAAACAGCAATGATCATGTTTGCCAAATAATTGAAAAAAAAAAGATACTTTAAACAAAACTGGGCTTTCTTCAGGCTTCCCAAAGACAGAACAGCAGCTTTAGAGTGGGATCTTGCAAGACTTTCCCTGGAGCTGCTCCCTCACCTTAAGCTCAGCAAGTGAAGTGTATTGTTCCTTCCACACAGAATGGTGGTGTTTCTCTTACCTTTGGTGAATCAGCAGGTGCAAAAAAAATTTCTGAACAAAGTTGTGTCTGTAAATATGGAATTTTCCATGCTTTTCTTACCCACAATAATTTCCAAGGAAGATAGCTCCCTGAGAATGGAAACCAAGCCAGTGTGAGAGGGAATTGTCAGGAAGGTATTTTGGGACTGGGACAGACTTACCAGAGAGACAACAATGTGAAGCGAAGGAGAAGGGAAAGAAAAGCACTGACAGGAGACGGCAGGGTGTGGGAATGCAAGTATCACATCTCATGGTCATGCTGAACCCTCTGAAGGCCCTTTCCACCCAGCACTGCTGATCCCTCAACCTTCTACATAACTGCAGCAAATAGAAATCTCTTCTCTTTTAAAGTTCCTAGCATCATGGAATACCAGGCTGGAAGAGTCCTCAAGGATCATCTGGTCCAATCTTTCTTGGCTAAAGCATGATCTAGACAAGATGCCTCAGCATCCTGTCCAGCCAGATCTTAAAAGTATCCAATGTTGGAGAATCCACCACTTCCCTGGGGAGATTATTCCAATGGCTGATTGTTCTCACTGTGAAAATTTTTCCTTTTGTGTCCAATGGGAATCTCCCCAGGATGTGACTCCTTGTAAAAAGGGAGTCTTCATCTTCTTTGTAGCCACCCTTTAAACACTGAAACATGATTATAAAGTCTCCTCTAAGTCTTCTTTTCTCAAGGCTGAAACCCAGCTCTCTCAGCCTTTCCTACTCTTCTTCTGAAATTAATTGGCTCTGTGCAAGAGCTGCTCAGAAGGTTTGGGAATCTTCATGCTGCAGTCACAGCACTACACACAGTGCCAGGTGAACACTCCTGAGCTGGCCTGGAGTTTCCTAACTCAAACAATGGAAACCGCCTGTGGGAATGCAGTGCCCAGTGTGGGCTAACAAGATACCTGAGCGCTAATTGGCTATCAGGAGATCAGCTCATTATTTTGAAGCCCATTTTAGTACCTTTACACTGCAACACAGACATTTCTATGGCATATTCTTCTATGCCATATGAGCCTCTAATATGATTTCCCATGTACAACAGTCTCTGAAGTGCTTGTTCTGGTTTTAAAAACAGGAGAATATGGACTGTGTTTCAACAGACATATAGTGTCAAAATATGGTAGGCCCATGCTATTTTACATTTTAAGTTGTATAGTTTTGTTACTTTTTATTACTGGAAATGAGTTTTGGACAACCTCTTTATCCATGAGGATAGTTTCATGATGTATTTGGCTTTTCTTCTCCGCTTCACTGTTTTCGCAGTTTGTGTTGTCCAGAGCTCTGTTATTGCAGTACTTCTCCACCAAGGGGCACGGGAGATCTTCAGCTGAAGCCCAAAGCTACTTCACCGTGGCTTGCTGGATTCTTGGCAAAGCCCTCTTCAAGGGTGGCAGAGGAAGGTACAGCCTCAGCCGCTGTAATAAGTTTGTTGCTGTGGGGTAGGCATTGCTAAGTGAGGGCTCACCCAGGACCTGCAGAGTAAACCAGAGTCAGGCTGCCACACTTCTGCATTTCTGCTGCCAGCTGTGGTATCCAGAGTGTGGTGTAATCATCCAAATTCTGATCCACAGTACCGCCTAACTCTGTGCAGTGGAAAGCAGAAGGATTTGGCCAGTGGCAGAGCTGGTGGGTCCGTAGTTGTGACTGGTGCTATCACTTCACAGTTCCCAGGATAAACCTCATCAGCCCTTTCGCAGGATGGAGGGAGATTTCCTGTTAAGATGCTTTTTCATTTATCCTATTCAAACTTGGTTTCACCTGTCACAGCTGAACGTGCCCTTTGCAATGTCTTGATCCTCTCTGGCTTTATATTACTCTTCTGTCTCCTGTTGCAGCCACACAGTGAGAGAGGCTGGAGCAACTGGCTGCTCCTCTGTAGCCCCAGAAAGGGCGACTTTCTGAGCATCTGCTGAGAGAGGAGAGACCATGCAAACAATGCGTATGGCAAGAAAATAAGGAGCATTGTGGCTGAGTGAGCTTCAGCTCCCCAGGGGTCAGACCGATTGCCACAGTTAAGTGGGACACATTTCTCACTCTACTGGAGCCTCTGAAACAGAGGGATTTGTGTTGTTTACAGAGATTCACATGTTGGGCACCAGCACTGCCTTAGGTTCAGTAACCACTTGCATTTCATCTTTCCGTCAAAAGCTGACAAAGCTTTTTCCTTAGGCCTGTGTTTATCTCTCTGCCTGGAGAAGCTGATGTAATGGGTAGATAAGTCAGCCCTCATACCCAAGAGGGAGCAGGGAAACTGCATTCAGAGGGAAAGAACTGCATTTGGAGCTTGACAAGAGCAAGTATCAAAAGAAATAGGAAGTGTTCACATCCATGAAACAGAGCAATACATATTCTCTGGCAGTGCCACACACACACACACAGATTATTTCCTTGCACACTTCTCACTGCTCAAGAAACCTGAGGTTTTCTCTTTTCTGAGAAAGTGCATTAGCATACCTCTACATGCAGCCTTTTCAAGTGTCCAGGTCTTCCTATGTTAGCAAAAGCTGCTCCCAGCATCACTGAAAAATGAGAGGATCATCTTCTTTCTCATGTCTCAGTGCACAACCTCTGCGTCTTCTATGGCAGAATCCGTAACAGCCATATGCTACCTAAGAAACTTCAAGCAAGGAGAGGGGATGATCACTGTGGATTCAAACAAGCGTTTGGGGAGAGGCAGGCAAGGGTTAATCTCACCAATTTGGAGTTGCAGGCTAGGCAGTGAAACTGCTGGTAACCTATTTACCTGTATTTATCTTTGATTTAACCAGTGGGCCCAGATCCAGACATTCCGGTTTATGAGGGAAAGTGCAAGGTCAGATACCTGTGAGAAGAGTGGCTGGGAGCTGAAAACCGTCACATGGAAGGGTGAAGACCTCCGAGTGTCCTGAGAAGCAGCCTGTCTCAATAACCTAAGGCAGTCTTAATACTGAAGGAAGTTGCGACATCAAATTTCTAGCAGCTCCCAGAGGTGCTTGTGCATGGGTGCTCTCTAGCCAGCAGAGACTGTGCACATTGATGTGGGCTGCTTATATTTTGCTTGGTAATAGAAAAGCAAAATCCCAACTTGTCACCATGACCGTGTTCTTCCTAGGACACACTGCTTCTCCTGCTGGCTCACATCATGCAATTCTTAAAAAGATCTGCCTTCTTCAATTTCACCTCAGGAACATCTTGAAACAAGGAGAGCTTTTTTGAAGAGCTGCTCTGCAGAAAAATGCCATCTTTTCAGCTGCCCACCTTTCCCAGTAATTGCAGGTCTGGTCCCGTATCTTGCACAGACGCATGCAGGATTACGCAGCAAGGGCACCTGCTTGGCAGGATCGTGCCTCTGCATCAAAGACTGTGCTTTCCCTCTGGTCATAGCAGTGCTCTGGCAGTCCATCGTTGTTGCACCGTGTGTGTTCATACACCCACGGTGCTGATCAAAAATACTGTTTTCCAGAGCGCAGTCTTTTCTCTATCAGTGTAACCAAAATTTACTCGTGCAAATATGCCAACTTCGTTATTTACCAGCCTACCAGGCAGTGGGAGCTGAGAAGTTTGCAGGCACCAAATTTAGGTTCCCTTCCAGATTGGTGCTGGAGTAGGAGAGAGCAGCAGGTCAGGAATGCAGCTCTATGAAGAGCCACTGCTGAGACAGTGGACATCATGTTGACCATTGCTGGTTTTTTGCAAATGCTTTCAGCTCTATCAGTTAGTGAGTTTGCAATGCAAGAAATATCAGGCCCAGGGACTGAGTATAATTTAGCCAGTTTAGTGATGAGCACTGATCCAGGACAAAAGTGTATTTGCAATTCTTCCTCCTGCAAATGGCTTCAGTCACAAAGACATGGTATTTATAAACTCTCTACAGTACCACCATCTGTGCAATAATAACCCAACCCCGTGCACCTCTGCCTCTTCCTTGCACCCCTCTCCCCAGCACTGAACTAGTGGCCTAGGGGACAGGCTGGAGACAGCCTCCATCTCAGTCTCCCCTTTACTCTCCCTTTCCCCTTGCTGTCCCATTTATACTTTAAAAGTGCTAGTGGAATGATGCCTCCCTTACAGTTTGCAAGCAATTCTCAGTTTTCTGATTATTTTTCTTTTTTAAATTGGCATTAACTATCTAGAAAGGTCTTCAGAGAACTTTTAGAAGCCTTTTGAGCATTATCTAGGTGTCCTGATTTAGAAAGAATTATCGCTGGTAAAGGATACCTACAAGTTTTGTTGTTAACGTAGAATAGAGTAGAATAATCCATTAATTTCATAGGATACTAATAACTCACCTAGTTTCTTTCAGAATACAGAAGATAAATATTTATCGGATACTGCAGGTTTGGAGGGTTTTTTTGTGCAGGAATATTAGATATATCATTATCTTCATCTGATACAAGAGCTATAACAATTTTAGGATTTCTTTTGTTCTCAGAACATTTTTATCCACATTATCCATCTTGATAGTGTTGAGTCATAGATTTTTCACCACTTCTTCCAGCTCCTTTTAGAGCTTTGTCATCCCTTCGTTATACATTTGCACAGGTACTCGCAGACTGTATGTACGTATTACTGAAATTGTCTGTAGAGCTCCCTTCAGTCAGGATATTTTTAAAAAGAACAAATATTGTTTAGTTACTGGAAAGCTGTGGTAACTTTTGCAATATCAATGAAAGGTATGCTTTTTTCTTAAACTGCCATTTTCCCTTGTTCATCATCATTACTTTCTCTTGGAGGGATCACCTGGTCTTAAAATATCATGTAAGGACTGTAGTCTGTACGCCCATTAGAAATTTAACCTTGTTCTGATCACACATAATTTGATGGTGCCTAAAACTTCCATCTCCTTGGCTAAATGAATCTATGCTTCTCAGAACAAAGCTTCCCATTTCAGGGGTATGAAGAGTGCAGGGTGCTGAGCAGGATCCCACTGTGTTCAACTCCAGCCGTGCAGGTTTCAAGCCAGATGCAGGTGTGAGGGCAGCTATGGCAAAGCCTGCCTAGCCCAGTCCACATCATGTGGGCTGTAGGCAGGGATCGGCAAGGTCTACAGCACCTTTGGCATGTCCTGGAGGAGTACAGTGATGCTGCTCAGAGGTCTGGGGACAAGCTGCACAGGGTGAGGAATAACTCTTTAACACTCCCAGTCACCGTGGTGGTCGAGTGCTCGACACTCATTGCTCTGCGTAGCCACCAGCTGCAGGCAGGCAGGGCTTTTACGGCTCTTTTTGCAGGTGGAGGAATGAGTCACAAAGTGATGTGGCCAAAATCACAGAGGAAATGTGCAGCAAGATTTTTTCCCATTTCAACTGAGTCCCCAGTCTTGGGCTGCATAAACATCCTTCCTAATGTGGCATGTGTGAGAAGATGTGTGTACATGTGGGTACCCACCACTGCCCATCCTCCAAGGGAGCCAGAAATGCACAACTACATCACAAGCCTCATGTTCCAGCAATTAGATGAAATTCTCTTTTCACTCCAATGGCAAGAAGATCTGTGCTTTCTCTTCCTGTCAGTATGAAGCCTGGTGAATATGATGAAGTCCTGGGTGGCTGGTTTTGTCACAGAACTAAAATGTGGGATGGTTATTATCTTGGGAAGAGAGGAGGAGGGCTAAAGAAGGTGTCTGAATTATTCAGCTTTCTGTAATGGGAAAAAAGCCATTCCTTTCTGCCTCACAGTCACCTACTGGCACTATGATAGGATTAAAATGGAAATAAATTTTGGCCTTTACAGTTGCCTGTTCTTTGAGAAACAGAGGCTGGGATATGCTGTGTGGAGGACCTTGCTAATACATGACCCAAACTAGCATTTGTTATGCTTAGAGATGGTTTATCTCTCTGTCTATGCACATGGAAGTCCATGGTCTGCTCCTGTGGGACCCTTGAAAGGAAGCAAAGGAAACCAAGTTAGTGCCTAAATTCCTTGTGCAGCTGCCTGCCCTCGCAACTGAAGGGCCACATATAAGGACTGGTGGAAAAGCGTGAAACACTGGGTGGAGAGCACTGAAAAATGTTCGTTTCTTTGAGGATTTAAAGAACTGTAAGGAGGAGCCAGTCTGCAGGGTGATACCTCTTCTTCTTAGGAATGGAAGGAAAGGTAATCTTTGATGTGATCCACTTTCATGAACAATAAAGGGATTTAAAAGCAGTTTTGTCCCACTTGTACTGAGTAAAGCTCTTGCAGAAGGTGGAAGAAAGAAGCAGCTTTTATTGCTGCTGTCACCTGGAGACTAATAGGGGGGATGGGACTCTAGCAGGAAACAACTCATCAAAATACCCACAGCAGTAACAGCAACGCATTTTACCCCCTCCTGAGCAGCTTTCAGCCTGAAGAAGCTCAGAGTCATTTGCTGAGCTGGGCTGAGCCGCAGAAGCATCGCTGCCACGGTCGGATGGTCAGACTGACTTCAG
>NW_010201534.1:7364-7664 GCF_000695765.1 Mesitornis unicolor
GCCCCCCCGGGGGGGGCAGGCCTGCCACAACAACGCCTCGGCATCCCGAAGGGAAGGTAAGAGATACACTGGCACTGTTTCATCCTCTGCAACTGGAGCACACCACAGAGGCCAGCTAACAATACCCAGCGGAGGTTCAGAGCTGAGCATCACTTAGATTTCACGTGCAGCTGACATGAAAAGTGGAAGCAACATGTGGTTTCTTGATCGGGAATTCTTGGTGGACGATTAATTCCTGTGGAAAATAAAATGAGCCCTTTGATGACTCACTGTTCCAGATTTTTCTTGTGATATTCAAAG
>NW_010201534.1:7699-67677 GCF_000695765.1 Mesitornis unicolor
ACTGCTGCATAAGACACGAGTTCCCGGGTTGCTCTGAAACTTTCAGGCCTTGATTCATCCAGAAAACGAACCTCCCCAGTTCAGCAGCCCAATGTGAGGGGGTGCTGCAGGAGGAGTGCTTCCGGCAGTGGTCCTCACCTCTGCCCCGCCCCGCCTCACTTCACTTGAGGGCAACTCATTCTGCCTCCCTCCACTGCTCTGGTGGGACATGACCAGCTCTGCGCCTGATGGTGTCTGGCAGCAAAGTGCGGTGTTAGTGCCGGTGGAGGAGAGGTGTGAATGGCTGTCAGCACCTCCCACCTTGTTCCTGCAGGGCTGACAGGAGGCAAGATGCTGTGTCCTTGGACAGGCACGGACCCTGTCTGCAGGGGGGTATGTGTGTGCCCACAGCCGGTGGCCTCTCCTCCGCATCTCAGCTGCCTCTGGGAGCTCCATTTCTTTGTTTTCTTCTCTGCCTTTCAGGCAGGAATGCACCATCTCTCCTTGCTGCAATCTTAATATTTCCCTGACCACATTTTCATCACAGCATCCTTAGTAGCCTCTTGATTCTACAAGCCGCGGGGTGCATTTAAGTCATTTTAACAGAGGTAATTAAGAGGCAGTGTCCCATGGAGAGAGATGCACACCTTCCTTAAGCTGCAGGGAGGCTCTGGGCTCTTTCTGCCTAAAGCAGCAACTGTCTGTGTGTGTTGTGAGTGCTAGACAGTGGCAAAGGAGTTATATATCTGCAGGATCTCATGGTATTGAATGGATCACACACAAGCAAACAGAGCAGCCTCTGGTCCAAAAAGGATTTCTTTCCCAGCTAACCCCCTTTGTTCATAATCTCTTCAATCACTGGGTTTATCAGTCATGCGTCATATAAATCCGGCATCCAACAGCAGTCCCATTGCTTGCTTCCAGTGTGGGAAGGGCTGACAAACATCTGCTCAGAGCCTCCTCCTCAGACTTGCTCAGGTTAAATCCTCTGAGCAGAGGCCATGCCGATGTGAGGGAAGGGAGAAGGAGGGCTGCTGCCTTTTACTGTGGCACCAGAAGGATGCTGGCAACCTGGACTGAGTCTAGAGAGCAGCTGCAAAAGCATTTAATGGATGGGCATGTCAGGTGAGACAAAGAGAAGCCATGTTACAATTCTGGCATAAGCTATGGCTGAGCACCAGTACAGCATCCTTCAGCCGACGGACGTCAGGGGAGGAGAGGGAGCATCTGGCTGATTTGAAGGGGAAACCCCGTCTGGAAATGACAGCACTAAAGCAGGGAAGTACAGGGAAGATTTAGGAAGGAACATATGGATGCTAGATGTGTGATTGTGAGACAGTATCATAGGGGTAAGGTGGGAAGCCAAATTTCAAGTAAGATTGAAAAAGTGTCAGAAAAAATGGGCTGGAAGAGATAAACTCTCCTCAGCTTTTCTCAGGGAAATGGCCCAGAAGGGACCTACTAGAGCTGTTTCATTTTCACTCCCTGACAAAGGGAGACTGTGTGCTGATGCGATAGGCTTCCTCTGGGGAGGTTTTTCCATTCCCGGCCAACACATAAAATATAATGGATGTTAGTCTTCTAAACCTCAGGGGTCCCAGGCAGCCCTGCAGCCCTGACTGCCCTGCTGTCAGGAGCTGAATGCAGAGGAGGCCCCAAGACAGCAAGAACTTTGGAAAGAACACATACTCCCACCCACGCTAACAATCTCATCGGCCTTGTGTACACTTGGGGACTGCTCGCCAGTGCCCTTGGGTCCCCCGCCTCCCCCTGCAGCTCAGAGATGAGGGAGCTTGCAAGACGTGGTCTCTGCCCTGCCTTGAGTTTCTTTTTCAAAGTCAATCAGTTTTCCCACATGATCAGATGTGAGAGCAGCGGCATTTTACCATGTGGTGATTGCAGAAACAGATGTATATGTTTTTAGCATCAGGCAGATAACCAAAATAAATCAAGCCCTGACAAGCTTGTGATTATATATTCATCTAGCAGCACTTAATAGCCACCGCAAGATGTTTCTTTGTATCTAACAACTCTCTGCTCGATGCTCCCTCTCCTCCATCTGCTCTTGCATCCACTCCAGCACCTTCAGTGTCTGCACAGTGTTTCCTTAGAGAAAAGGAAGAGAGCACATGTACGTGGATGACAGATGTGGGTTGGGGCAAGCATCCTTCTTGAGGGGTGCCAGTTGTCTTCCCTCTGCAAGTGCCAGCACCTCTGGGCAGACACAATAAAGTTTACCCCTGTAACTGCTGGGCTAGGTAACAGCTTCTTCAGGGCCAGCACTGTTCCAAAGCAGCATCTCAGCAAAGGGTGGTGGGGCTATAAATTCAGCTGGCAGCACTTGATAGTCTTGTCTGGATTACACTTTTTTTTTTTCTGCAGAGTTTTAGGCTTAGTAAACAAATAGAGGACAATGAAAAATAAGTTGATCTTTATTAAAAATGCAAAGTACATATGTGAGGAGAAAGGAATAACAAAAAGAGGTGTATATTTTGCTCTGTTTCACCCCAAGCAGTTACAATGACTCAGCTAATTTTCACCATGGTACCATCCAAATCTCACACACTATTCTGGCCCCTAACCCAGCAGCCAGCTTCTGCAGCCTACAGGAACAGCTGCTGGAAACAGGCTAGAGAGAACAGGGCATTTGTCCCATGGGTATCAATAGCCTGGTCTGCTCTTTCCTGGTCCTTGAGGGCCAACTAGCAGCAATTCAGCAAAGCCAACCAGTGGTGGCATTCCCAAGAAGAGGATGGGCAAATCCCTGAATGCAAGTGCTTGGCTGGAAAAGCAGTGCTGGATACCTTAGCACCGAGCTCAGCACTTATTTCCTTTTGAAAGAAGACTGAGCATCTACAGTGGAAGAAATGGGGGATGTCCCAGAGGTGTAGGGGGTGAAGAAGGTGTGAAGGGAGGTGTTGCACCATGTGGTGCTTTGAGGCTTGCACTCTGCCCTTGGGGAAGGTGCACAGTTCCTCCACATCCTCCTCAGACACCCATCACTAGAGGAGGTGTGTGTAGCAATGCAGGACTCTTGCTTCTGCTCCTCCTTGCCCCCTCAGGCTGCATAAGAGGACTGTGAGAAGCTCCCTACACCCGTGAGGGAGTGACAGGCTGCAGTGTAAGGGGATGAGATAGGGACTGGGACAAGAGGCAGAGCTGGGCCACAGGTTGTGAGAGCAGAATTGAGTTACAGGCAAGGTGGGTGAACCATGAAGACTCTTCCTGCACCTTGACCTTCTTTTGGTGTCTTCAGGGGCAGCTGGTGTTCTTTTAGCTTGTTATTAAAAAATGTTGCTATGGGAAACTCTGTGGCCTCACCTTAGAGGCAAAGCTGCTGAAGCACAGCTGGAAGCTAATGTCATATGGGAGAAAACCCTGTTCTGCTCCAGGAGCTTCTGCCCTGCTGCATCTCGGCAGGGCCCGAGTCCCCATGGGCTGCTGATGTTCCCCAGAGGCAGACCACCCCTCTCTCTGTCTCCCTCCTCCCTGCAGCCTGCATCAAGTCCTGAAAACCCCTGCTTGCTGAAAAATTACATCTGAGGTGTAGCAAACTCAGCTCCCCGGTCCCCATCACTTCTGCTTTCCTACATGGTTATACAGCACAAAGACAACTGCATATCTATACACAGGCCACGGCTCCTACAGCCTACTGGCCTCTTCCCTGTGTGTTCACACACACACATGCACACACACATGCACGCACACAGAGAACAGCTCAGAAATTTGTTTTAAAAATCTCAGGGAAGAAATTTACTTTCAGCCAGATATTATCTAGATTTTGTTTGTAGAAGGAGCAACCAGCCTCATGCAGGAATGGTGGAAGATTTCAAACCCCTGCTTTCCAAGCGAAACCTACTGAGTGAAAATTGGACTGTAAAAAAAAAACCTAATCAACTAAATAGCCCACCAAAACCCCAGAAGTCCAAGCAATTCTATCTTTCAGCATAATGTGATGGAAATATTTAGAAACTCCTGGAGACACCTAGCTGGAGTTGTTACTTGCCTATAAGATAATTACACGGGCATGAGATTCAACACTCACCTTCTGCTAGTCATTATTCTCCAGTTTAAACATTTCAAGCATGCAGTCAGCGAAAGGAAATAACGCCTACTGACCAATTACACATCCACAGTCACGAACAGTGACGTATGGAAGCAAAACAATCTGAAAAGAAATGATGGGCTGGAAATGGTTCTGCCAAACGCTTATGCAGAATGCTGTTACTCTCAGAAACGAGAATAGGTCTGAACTGGAACTGCCATATCCAACATTCGCATGTTTTAACCATCTGCCTTTGGGTTAAAGCATAGAAGCACAGACCTGCATCAGACGTTAGGTGCTTGTCTGCTCTGATGGATGATAACTCTTGTATTTATCTGTTTGCAGCTTATTACAGCCCACATGCTCTGTGGCTGGGCGAGTACCTGCTCCCTTTTGCTGGTAATTGCATTCTGAGTCCAATGGGGATCTCTGGATAGAGGAGAAATCGCACTGATCGAGAGAGAGATTGAGTTTGCATAAGGTACAGGCATGCAGGTTTGGTGAGGAGGAAGGTGGGAGGCTAAGGAGCTTCAGAGGAGAGACAGGGAGCTTGCTGCACGGGCATGGGTGGGCAAGCTGCCGAGAAGAGCAGGGAGAAGATGCACCACTCAGGCCTGGAAGAGATCAGCTTTTCTTGAAGACCGTAAGAAGCTGGTGTGGTGTGTGCTGCTATTTGTCACTACTTTGTTTTTTACCAAGCCTCTTTCTGTCTTTGCATTTCTGTTTCCAGTATGTGTCAGCACTGGCTATTTTTATATCCTGCAATGCAGAACAGTGGGGCCACTGCGATGGGTGAAAGTTTTGAGATGCTCTTGAGTCCTACCACCACACACAGTGCTTCTGGTCCTGCCCAGGTGGGTAGCTGCGGGCTGCCAGCTGTCCAGAAAGTGCTTCTCCTGAAGGCATTTTGCTGAAATTCTTCCTAGAGCTGCTCCCACCACATCATTTGCTTTAACTACCTCCAAAAGGGGCAAATGTTTGGAGCCCCAAAATATTATTTTCCTTTGCTTTCAGACAGTAGAGTTCCTAACTATAACTATTGCCTTATCTGCACCTCTTTACGCTGCCATTACCTGCAGTTGTATCTCTATCTGCAGCTCTCACTAGGTGATGAATAAAATCCTTTAACCTAATCAAGGAATCTATGCACAATTAAAACACCGAAACAGGCAGCCTGCAAAAGGGATATGTGGCCACCGTTTTTTCCCAGCAGCCTGGTGACAAATTGAGCCACAAGCAGCAAACAGCTTATTGATGGAGCAGTTGGTGGGGCTTAGGGATGTGGCAGGGAGAAGAAAGAGAGAAGTTCAAGCTGCCAGCAGCACAGTGAGGAGAGGACCATTATCTTATCCTCTCTCATCTGACCTGTCAGAATATCCAAAAAGAAAAGCAATGGACTCTGGATAGAAAACTTAATATGGGAACCCCTGTGAGGAAGAAAATAACTTTATCCCAGAAGCTGCTAGGGAGAGCCCCTGGGGCAATATTTATGCAGCAGCAATATCTAGACCACACAGGAGGGGAAATGTAATGCACTCAGATTAAAGTCTATGCCCTTAATTGTTCACTCCTGAGCAGAAAATAAAGGAGCATATGTGATGCTAGGTTGAAATGCTGGATGATGTTTCAGGGCCCATATGGAGGAGGGAGATGAGGATTATTGACATTGATGCCTACAACCTCACAAGTTGGCCAGCAGCCTGCAGCTGGGTTGTCCCCCTAAAGCCTTGGCTCAGAAGCAGCCTTCTCTTCTGCGTGCAAGCAGCACAGTGAGGGCTCTTTCTGCAGAAGCATTGGGCTCACGGAAATGTCCACCTGGTGTTTGCTCACACTCCCACCTGGGCTGGGAGGGTCTTTCTCTATGGCTTTTTTCTGGGGCACAGAACAGGGTCATTTTCCCCCACCACCCTTGCCTCCTTGGCTTGGCTGCAGGACACACCAGCCTGCTGCGGATGATGTGAAGGAAAGCACAAAAGGGAAGGTTATGGACTCCTGCTCATTTGAATTGTCAAGAAACTGAAAATGTTGGAGGGGATGAAAAGTGACTGAGGCAGAATATGCTAGGAAGATGTAAGAGTGTAACTGATTAAGACAGATACATCCTCCAAACTCTGAACAACCAAATGGGCTCACAGGTGTCATATCTTGATGGAAAAGGATCTTCTACAGCATCTTCCAAATAAATAAATCACTACAGTGAAAGATTTTATTTGACTGGCAGAGTCTCTGTAGCTTTGGTGTTTGTTGTTCTAAACTCTGTCTCTTCCATACTTGGCTTTATTTTTTTTTTAAATTCAGATCTGCAGGAAATGAAGCTAATATTTCATTCCATCTGCCAGCTTGTTGTTCTACAAAGCAGTGTGGGAGAAGAATAAATGTGACTGTACCCTGACCTGCCTGGCAAAAAATCTGACCCTCTCCCTCCACAAACACATACACTTTTTGACTTATTTCTTTGAGGAAGAACATGTGCAAAGCCAGATGAGACCAGGCAAGACAATGAGTTCATGAGGAAGGAAAACAGTTAATATTCCCATTTCACCAGGGCTTTTGAATAAATAAATAGAGCAATTAATAATTAATAGTCCTAAACTTCAAGTCCTCACTCTAGGCAAAATTCTCCTTCAATGAGCATTTTGCTCAAGCACAATGTAGGTCAGAAATTCAGATCTGGCATGAAGTAGATGTTAATAAATAATAATGGTAGGCTGATTTTCTCCCATCCCAAAAGAAACATTAACTGGAAGCACCATGTGGAGAGTAGAAGTCTGTATTGTTCTGCTGGATCTTGTCCAATGCTGGGGAAAGGGGGAGGCTAGTGCATGGTCTGTGTCTTTCTTACACATATCTTTGGTTCAATAGGCAGCAATAAAGGCATCCAGGGAAGGGCATCACAAGGCCTCCTGAGCTCCACTTTGTAGGGAGCAGGGAGATGGTCTGTTGGAGAGCTTCCTGAGTAGAAGAAACCATAATATTGCTGAGGTCACCGTTAATCACATCTACGAACACAATATACAAACTATCCAGAGGATTTCTTTGCTTACTGCCTAAAATGATGGCTGACTGTTTCAGACTAAAAGCCACACAACAATTTTGTAGGCCTAGAGTGTTCTTGTGTCTGAAACCAAAGCTTCAACACATGAATACTGTGATTCAGTAGATTTTGAGGGCCCCCTGCTCACTGCCTCCTCCTTCTTATGTGCATTTGTTCCATTTTTTTTTTTACTTTGGAGAGGTGACACTACAATCTTAGGACAAATAATTATACAAAACTGAATCAGGAAGGGAATTTGAACCACCAGAACTTGGATTTTTTTTTTCCTTTGTTATTTTTTTCCAGTTATGGATTTTGCTCTGCTTGCCATCTGAATTGCCATCCACTTGGACCCATATCTCTTCTGGCTTGATTTCCTTCTCAGGCTTTACTAAAGCCTGTATGATGCTTTTCCTCATACTCTCCAGCCACACTCAGTCTCCTCTCCTGTTCTGTCCCTGCTCCCTCCCATGGCCCTGTTTTGTGTCGTTTCAAATTCCCAATCCTGATCCCTAGCTCCAGGGCTTCTAACACTTCTCTTTGTCCTACTTATCAGCAACAATAACATATCGGTCTGTCTGTCCTTTTTGCTGGTGATGCTGGTCTAAACACTTTGCTTGTCTGCTTCTTGCAGATGCACAACGGTTTCCAGCTCTCTTGAGATATATACACAACTGCTTTCCAGATCTAAGACAGGAAATCATGTTTCTCGCTGCTTGGAAAGATGCTAAGTGAACAGAAAAACCAAACAACATGCTGATGAAAAAGCTGCCTCTTTAGTCAGTGGAGATGAAAGGGGACTCAAAGAAACTTCATGTAGAATTGGACAAGTAAAAGGCAACAAAAGAAATTCAGTGTTATTTTTTTTTCTCAGTGCAGGAAGGCACTTCAACTGTTTTTACACTGAAAAAGTTTCCACTAGTGCTCTCAGATAGGGGAAGTACCAAGGCGTCATTGCAGACAGTTCAAAAAAGCCTTTTTGACCTCGGTCAGCAAAGCTAAGTGTGGCAGGCTGTAAGAGGAATGGGATGTAGGAATGTACTGAAACGTGCCTGTGACATTCATGCTGAAAGGCATATAGTGCTCATGTATATATGTTTAAAAAATGATCCAGAATTTGCCCCAGAGATGTTCCAGTTTGCTTTCTTAGAAGAAAGCTGTGAAAATGCTTCCATTTCATAAAGTATGGAGCACAAGCTCTCTGAACTTCATAAACCCTATTAGTCAAATGAGCTGTGATTTTACAGCAGATGCCTTTGCTTTGGTGTCTATTGCTTGGCCAGGAATGAGTCTGCAGTGTTGGTTTCTCACCAGTCATGGCTGGGGCAGAGGTGATGGCCAGGACAAGTGGGGAGAGGGGACCAAGTCCTCTGAACACACAGCCTCTTGACCTGGCAGGTTCAGAGGGCTGGTTCAGCTCCACCATGGAAATGACAGACAAGTACCCTCAGCCCAAAATATCAACCAGCAAATGACAGCACGAGGGGAGAATATGCAATGGTGATATCTTTTTCTCCATCAGAGTGACTCATTCAGCCATGGCTGCCAGCTGGGGCTCATTAATTGCTTTAGACATTGAGGAGGCAGTGATCTGCGATTTGCTGAGAAAATATTAATTGCATAAAAAGATAATAACGGAAAGGCAATTCACTTCATGAAATGACTGTTTTAAGAAGGTGGCAGCTCTAGTGCTGGGGCAAGTGGATAATGCAGGAAGCGATGGGTGTTACAGTACATTGAGCAATTAAACACACGCTCCTGGCTGAGCTGTATTCATAAACTGAGCAGCCTGCGAATCACTCGCCTCAAGCATGCTTGAGATTTCATCTCTGTGACATTTTCACTGCCACATAAACACAGCCTCTGACACCAGGCTGCATCAAGAATAATTTGGCTTTCAAGCAGAGTCAGGGCTCTCCAGGGGACCTGTCAGGGTGAGATGGGCTCAGCCCCAGGCTGGGTGATTGCCCCCTGCCCTCAGCTGCAGGGGCAAAGCCAGCACCCAGTGGTGCAGCAGCTGCTGCGGACTGGCTGCTGCCTTCTAACACATGTCCGCTCGCACACAGGCTCTTGCCATGGCTGTTTAGGGGCAGGTCCCACCCGTGCAGCCAGCTGCACTGTTAGGATGGGTAATGCTGAGCACCCAGCTGGGGCGCAGTGGCTGACCAGAGGGCTGTGATGGACTCTTGATGGAAGCTGGCTCAGCCTCTGCATATGAGTTCCCATCCTGGCAATGAGGTCTGGTCCCCATGGCTAATGTGAGACTTTGTGGGTGATGGGGAGAGTGTAACTAACATTTACGGCAGCACAGCCAGGGCTTCTGTCTGTTTCAGCATGTAAGCCTCACCCATAATCTTCAGCAAAACATCTCAAATCACTGAAGGAGGAAAGGAGAGGGAGAGGTAGAAGGAGAGGGAGAGGGTAAGGAGCAGTCCCTGCTGTGAAACCAGGCATCTGTGTCCCCTTCCACCAGAGCTGAGAAGTGGTTTTCTCTCACAGGAAGAGAAAAGGACACAGCCAGAGTCTTTTACCTCCAGGCAGTGGCAGTGGGATCCATTGGAGGCCCACAGGAAGCCCTCTGCTAATAACATGTGTGTAGCTGTGTGGGTGTCCAGAGCCACTCTTCCCTGTATGGAGCCATGAGGCTTTTCTGCAGAGACTTGACAGCTGAGGATGCAGCTAGTTAAATCAGAAGGTTGTGGGCAGGGAAGATGTTAATACAAAATACAAATATGAATACCTCCGTCATCTTGTCTTGAATTATCTCCCAAATCATTCCTGGTTCTTTCTCATATCCATCTACCTCTCCACTTGAAAGCTGCCACCTCTCCTGCACACCATCAGGGCTCCCTGCCAGCCCAGCAGCATCCCTCTCTCATCAGCCATACTTGGCAAGGGGTCACGCAAAAAGTTCTCACCTGCCGGATGAGAAGCAAAGCACCGCACAACTCAAATCTTTCAGGGCCAATGCTTACAAATCCTGATGTTGACATCTTCTGTGGGACAGAACATCTGTAGAGCACATCAAAGAACGCCCTGAAATTGTTATGTTTTGTATTACAGTAATGCTTCCATTGACTGGTAGCCACAACCCTAATCCAGAGGGCTTTGTACTAGGGACTCAAGAGTGACAAAGGGGCAGAATTACAGGCAAGTGAAATGACTTTAGGGTCACAGAGCAGGTGAAGTCATCATAGGCCAGCAGCAGAATCCAGATTTCCCAAACCTTACTCTAGTGCCTCAGCTTTTGTGTCACATGCAATCCGCTTGGGTTTCATTAGTAAAATAATTTCTCCTTGCACATGGGAGGCAGAGACTGCAAAGCTGAATAGGAGCTGATTCAGATGAGAACGTCCCAGCAGAACAATCGGTGCTATTTATAAAAAATGCACTCGTTGCAGTGTATAATTAGAAGCTTTGCCTTCCACGCACAAACTGGAGATAATGACTCTGAAAGAAAGTGAAGGGAATCCAAACAGAACAATTTCCGTCCTGAAACTCACTTGCTAAAAACTCCTTCAGCTTTTCACTGGTCTCATCTGAAGTGCACGCACTCTCCATGCCCCAGCTAAATGAGTAGTGGGTTGGGGATGTGGAAGTGTCACAAAGTCTTATTAAAGGTTTTGTAGCCAAGAACAGCTCAGATAGGTGATAGAAAAACCTGTGGGTATTGGGATGCCTGATTTATCACTTCTGAAAGCCTCACCTGTTGATTACAACGGGTTGAATGCAAGGCTGTCTGGAACAGAGGAAGCTTCTATAGCTGGAGATTTGGACTTCTGAGTTGGAGCAAAATGTAGTTTCAAAATTTATTGTGGAAAGGCAAAACCCACCTGTTCCATTTTAGAACCACAATAATGCTTCTGATATACAGTTACATTTAAAACTTTAAAATTATTTGTTTTCTTAATGTAAACACTTATCATAATATAGATACAAACATGTCATTCTTAGTAAACATTTAATATATGTTGTTATATGTGCACACAATTGAAATCAATTAATAGCTAAAGCTTTTTAAAAAGATGGCAAAGTAGTTCACAAAAATCAAAACAAAATGAAATCAGAAAGTTGGTTATGAAACCCTTTCAGTCAAGATTTTCCTTAAAACTGACATGAAATATTCCCACATGGTATCTCAGGTTTCATGATGCAACGTTTTTTGATCCAGTGCTGCCAACAGTGTTTGTCCATCCACAGCTCAGGGGGAAGCCCGACCAGCGCTGCCAGCCTTGCTGCAAGCGAGGAACCTCCTCAGCAGTTGTCAGGCCTTTTGGGAGACGTCTTGGCACTGGATCAAGGGAAAAGATCCAGAGACGTGGGGAAGCCAAAGACCTGGCTCCAGCATGACCCCATGCAGTGAGCTCTCACCAGCACTATGGCCTGGACTGATGATGAGCAGGATGTTACAGCCACCCTGCTGTGTAGAAGCAGATTTTAATTAAGTCTCATCAGATGGCAAATCTCTTGGAGTCCAAACACCAACTATGTCTCCATCTAGGCAGCAAGCAGCCCGTCAAAGGGTGTGAGATCTCAAGTGAGAGTGTGGGAGTTCCCAACTGCCATGTGAACTCTCTCTTTAAGAAGTCTAAATTAATAATAATTACATTATTTTCATATATACAACATTGTTTCAAACTGATCAAGAACTGCTTAAAAAGCAGTGAAGGGACTATTCACAGTTCCCCTACAGGGCAGCTCTTTTTCACTCCTATTTTGCAGGGAGGTAAAATGAAGTGCTGTTGATCAGGATAAGTATCTGGTTTGGAGATCAGACAAATAGCCAGATGCAGAGCTAGAAATAGAAACCAGGAAACTTTTTTTTAACTCTGTGTGCCACAGTGTCATTCATTCTCCTCATACGTGAAAAGGAAATAATAAAATTACCATCCGATTGTGGTGAGTTTTCGCTGGTGAAATGCTCTGGAAGGCTGCAAGGAAAACATTTCCTTCCCCATGCTCAGCTCTGTATTGATTCCCCTTCTCTGATGACCACAGTGAATGGTAATGAACCCTCAGGTCTCTTGACCTAAGGATGTCATTGTTTAGGGCTGGACTGGCCACTAAATCCTGGACAGACGCTCTCTATTAACCGCTCTCCCCTCCCCAGAAGGGAAGAGAAAAGAGAGAGACTTTACGGGTTGGAAAATAAAATTAAAAAATTTAATAAAACAATAATTCTAATACTACAGGATAATAATGTAATAATGTAAATAGGAAAATAATGAAATATATACAGATATATACAAATATATATACCAAACCAATATAAAATCCTCCCCGCGCCCTCCACCAATGACGATTATGTCACCAGAGGCTCTGCAGAGCAGAGCATTGGAAAAGTCCCAGACCGAACTCAGGAGCAGGATGCAGGAACACACAGATCAGGATCAGAGGCAGACAAACCAGCAGGGTTCTGCTTGGCCATTGAAGAGGTCGAGATGGAAAGAAGGGTCCAAGATGGAAGGAAGGGTCCGAGACCCTGGTGATCCCTTGGCTTTTATACCGAGTATGACATATGTGGGATGGAATAACTCGTTGGTCAGTTTGGGGTCCGCTCCTCCCCGTATGTGCAGATACAGCACCCATGGTGAGACAGTGGCCTTGTGGTTATCACTTGTAGTAGTACACACTGTCTGGAAAAACATGCTGCTAGTTTCAGCAAGTTCAGCCACTTAGAAGAGACTGAGCTGAAAAGTAAAATCACTAAATAGAAAATTAGTTCTATTTAGCTCAAACCAGGAAAAAGGAAAAGTGTCATTTGCACTTCTGGCTCTTATTGGGTGCCATGAACTCCTGCCACAGACCAGGCTACCCTTCACAAGCCTTTCAAGCACTGTTTGAGTGGGCAATGGGAGAATCCTTTCTGCATGCCAGATGCACACCACCAGGCTGGCCTCTCCTGCTGACCTGGTGACTCCCTTCCTTCCTAGCTCTGGTTGCTCACCAGCTGGAGACACCGTAATGAGTGAGATAGTAGTTCTCTCTGAAATCAGAATATACACCACTGCTTGGAGATGCGTTCGCTCCTGAGCCCTCAGCTGTTGCCACAGCATTTCAGCAATTACGGTTATTATTTTTTTTAAAGCCTTCCCTTTTTGCTCGGCATATGATTCAGATTATAGGATTTTCTGTGCTCTGCACCTTATTGCTAGTAATTTTTCATCAAAGTTCATTCCTTCCACCTCTGATTGCTGGGGCCACAAGAACTTGGTTAAGATTGACTGATAATTGCTTTGAAAGTGCTTGAAACAGCATGGGCTGAAATTTGGCAGGCTAAATCCTGTCCAGAAGAGATACAGGCTGAAATGGCAGGATTGGCAATATGGATTGGTCTGATCAAAGCAGGAGGCACCAACACTGCAGCCTTCTCCTGGCTAGGAAATAGATAAGGACCTCATTAGCAGGGCAATGATGACAGTGTAGCCTCTGAGTCTGTAGATGGGCCCCATCTCCAGCCTGGGACCTTTTTTTCTCCATGCTCATTTGACCAGAAGAAAGAAGCTGTGGTTAGCACTGGGGAGTCACTCATAACCTTCAGCATGACTTTGCTTATTCAGCTTAGCATGAATAGTTCCTTAGGCAGCTGGTCATCAATGGGACCTGCTTGCAGCTGGGCCTCCTAATGCAGTTCACTTTTCAAAGAAATGCAATAATGGAGCAGAACAGGCAATAACAAAACTCTGAAGGACCTCAAAGTAGAGCTTCTTTTTCTCTCCCTTTAATTGCAAGGCTAATGTTCCACATAAATATCTAGCAGCTGGTTGTTTGTGTATGTCATTTGAAAGCCTGGCTAAAAAAACGAGAGCTGGGAGTCAAAAAAGCTTTCAGAGGAGATAAGGCACTTTGCCACCAACATTTCATGGGAGGGGTGTTCTGACAGCAACATGATTTTAAAAGATTAAGTGCATAGAGTATGAAGTTATTCCAGAATTTAAATATTTATTAAACATGTACCAGAGGCAGCCACAAAGCACCAGGTTTTAAAGAGGGCTTCTGAGCTAAAAGGTATATACTGGTGGTATATGATGCTCTCTAGTTCCACACGAGAAGAAATGAGCCAGGCACTATTAAATGAAAAAAGCATGAGCCTCTGAAATGAGCTGGGTAGTAATTGCCTAATGCCAAAAGGACAGAGCATGGAGTTCTTTCCTCCATTGTCTTGATTATTCATAATCAACTTCTAGCTCGAATCTACAGTCATAACTGTTCTGGGAACAGACCCACCCTCTAGAAAACTACCAGAGGCTGACATTTTAAAGGAAGAAAGGATCCAAGCTAGCCCCTGAAATGCAGGGTCTCTGCTACTGTAGATAGTTCCTCTGATTTCTCATGCAAATGTATGGATAAATATCCAATTATCTGTATCTGACATGCAGCCATGTATGTCTGAATAGAAACAGGCAGCTGTGTGCTCATCTCAGACTCCAGTGTTTAAAGACTGTCTCCTGTCTCAAGGAAGTTGGCATTCAAGAGGAGAGCTGTGTTAACCCCCAGACATTAGCTGGAAAGTCACAAAGGTTCACGTAAGCCACCTCAAAGAGAATCGGCTTTCATGGAAACAGGTGAGTAGAAGATTATCTAACAGTGACTACACAGCACGCTGAGGAGCAAAGGGCAGCGCGCCGTGGATGTGACACAGCAAGCTCATGTGCTAGCCTGTTGGGAATCGATGCAAATGGAGACTGCGTGGCTGTATAATGAAAATAAGGAAGAAATGTAAAAATAATCAAAAGTAAGAATTAATTCAGAGATGTAAAAGGGAATATTTGCTAAGGAAGAAAGTCTTACCTCAGTTAAACTCAGAGATTAGGTTTTAGGAAGGGCTCAGCCACTGCAGATGAGAACCTCTGCAGAGACACGGGTCAGAGAAACAGGCTCAACTCGAGACCCCCTTTTATGATCTTAATCAATAATACAAAATATTGGACTCCAGATGAGCTAATTAAGTATGTTCCTACCATCCTACCTTGGTCTAAGTAAGGTGAAGAGTATGTCTGTTGGTACTTGCCAGCAAGCTGGCTCTTTTGACCTTTTTCTCACAGAAAGTCCTGACTCATCTCTGTCTCTCACCTCCAGTATTTGCCGACTACCTAAATTCCACTTATCTTAACTAAAAGCAAGGATGATGTAAGGTGCCTGTCATAGTTTCTCAGTCATGCTAAGCCACTACTCATATTCATATAATGGTCCATTTCTAGTGGTTATAAACATTTCCCTCTATAATACAGGTCTACATTAAATTGTTTTTAGGTCTACTAAAAGAGTTAAAATTAAACAAAGGGCCAACACAAGAGACATGATCAGTCCCAGTGTCTCTTTTAAGTTATCTCCAAAATAAGAGAATTAATAGGCATTTTCCTAACCCCCTGGTGTAAAAGCTCAGAAAGCTCAATGGACTTAGAGCAGCCCAAACTAATTTCTAAGATCCATTTACTGGCAAGATTTAGTTTACTTTTGGATTTGTGAAATGCCAGAAAATTAAATGCTTTTTTTACCCTGTTTTGAAATGCTTGCCAAATGGGTCCTGAAAGCATATCAACATGGACACTCTCAACATGGAGAGTCTCTAACTGTGCCGATTAATGACTTTCAAATACTTGCACTGTGGGAATGTGGGAGCGCTATTGTTTTTCTTCCCAGGCAAGCATGATACCCACATCACTCACACCTCCCTCCAAGGTTTTTGGGCTAGCTGTGAGAATGTGCCCTGCACAAATAGATGCATGACATTTTCTCTAGACAAGCTTTTCTTTATGTGCTTTCTTCAAATATTTGTGGGCAATAGATAAACACATTAGGAATTCCATGGTAGAGAATTAACCCTTTCTAGAGCAAAACGCCATCACAGAGATTCTGCAGCTCTGCCACTGAGCCTGTCTGCTCCAGCCTGCCCTGCTCACCTGTGCCTTTGAGCACACACCAGGACTGAAAGTAGCACTGCTGGGCGCAAGCAATAAACACTTTCTATATCTAGGTTGCTGTTTCCAGTCTTGATGACATGCGACAAAGTGTCTCTGATCAGATAATAATTTGCTGTTTGTGCAGCAAGGAGGGAAGATATCACTCCAGCAGAGGATGAGTGCTTGAATCACTAAAATCATGGCAGCATGGACACTACAGGTAGCATAAGAAAGCTGATTTCTCTAGGGTCTCTCTATGATCAGTTAAAAAAAGCTCTCTGAAGAGGGACATTAGGCTTAGGCTTCATGACAACCCCCATTACTGGACATTGACTGGCGAGAGCATAAATCTCTTACACCCATGGAGCCTATGCCCAGCTCTTCTAGGCATGGCCATTGCAGAGATTAACTTCAGTACGCCCTACAACAGCTCCAACTGGGCTGGGAATAGAAAACTTCCAGTCAAGAGAATTTCAAGGAGAAAATTTGGTCTAACATGGGACAATAATCCAGTTCCTATCCTTGAATACTCAATGGCAGGAGGTTGCATTAGTGCCCTTCTTTGAACCCTCTCATGCTATCCTTAGTAAGGTTTTCTCAATTTCTTGACTAACACATTCCTTCATGGCCTTTTATTTTCTCTCCTCCTGGGCAGATCTTTGAAGGATCCTCAAGAGCCATTCAGTACTTATAAAAGAAAGAAACCTTCCCTGGGGAAAGTAAGGTACCATCCTTTAGTTGGGCAGGAAGGGGTTTGCCATTTAGTTGCCAAAAGCAGCCTCACAGCTAATCTCAGTATGTCAGGCAGTTTCATTTGGGGTTGCAGGGTGTGTGGTGGAAGTTTCCAGCCATGCTGAGACATCTGAGGTAGGTGGATTGAGATCAACAAGCCCTTCTTAAATGGGAACAGGAAAGAACAGAGTGAGAAGGTGGTGAATTAAGATGGCAAGATGCCGTGTCAGACTTGACTCAGGTCAAGCTTGGACATATCTGAAGAGGTCATTGTGCATTGTTCAGGTGTTTCAGAGTTTCAGTTTTCATTCGCAGAAGCTGGGATTGCTCAAACCTATAAACATTTAAGGCTGCTGGTCCTGTCCAGCTCTAGCTCCTCCACCTCTGTGATCAAATCCTGAATTTATGCCTGCTGGGTATTACACACCATTTCAGCTCTTTCCAGGGATGAAGCGGCAGAGCCAGCGTGTCCCCAGCAGTCCCAAGTTAGCAGCTGATTTGTGGGTTTAAGTAGATTTAGACAAGGCTCCACCATTCAGGTATTTTTTCCAATGGAAAATGAGATGGAGACCACTCATACATCTCATAGAAAAGCTACTTTTCTTCAGTCCTGAATTTTAATGTGACCTCGAGAGCCCTGCGAAGCATTTTCTTTTTGCTTTCTCGTCAGACCAAATGCAGACCTGTCTGACAGTCATTACCAGGGCAAGCAATCCTGGGGCCTCTCTTCTTTCTAAGTCCTTTCCTATGAAGGGACAATGAAAGGTGGCAGTCTCCACAAGTTCACCATGACGAAATAGGCATGGCACTGTCCCACACCCATTTCCAGTAAGAGGGAAGGACACACTCAGCAGAGCTCTTCCGTGCATGATGAGAAGTTCAAGGAAGCATGGATTTATTTATTCAACATTTACAGGTCTAAAGCTGAAAAGCCTGAAAATTAGAACTCATTTGTCTGGTGAGTATGGATGCACCCAAGAAGCAGTAATATCTGCATCTCCCTCATGCTCTGGCCCATCATGGTGTGACTTCCATGTTCCCTGAAAAGGAGGGGAGGGATAGGCTTGACTAATGACCTTTTAATCTCTGATTTTTCCTTTGAGTGATCTTCTGGGGTAGTTTTGACTCAAGGGATGTTATGAACTGGGGACTCCTCCTCCTGATCCGCTTCACAGGGGTAATGAAATAACCGCTTGTGCCAAGTAGTCCCAAACTGGCTGCTCTGAACAATTCAGAAACTTTTTTGTGAAACCAGGAACCTGTGGGTGAAAACTATTGATACCTGATTTTTAAAATTTTCTGTCATATTTGACTTTCAGTGCCATTCACTTTGCCAGCAGTAGCACCTCTGTGCTAGAAACTAAACTTAGATACTGATTTATGCAGTAAATGTTCAGAGTGGAAAACAAAACACCATCAAACTGCATCATGGTTTGCTTCAACCTCAGCAACAGCCAGAAAGGTTTCACAGTCAGAGTTCATCTAACACATTTTTCTAATGTACCCAAAATTTGACTTGAATTCAGGTTTTGCTTTCATGGCTAGGCAAAAAACCTGGCAATACTAAACAATGTGCCTGTCTGAGTAACCTCTGTAGTCAGGATGTGAGAAGCTCACAGATAAATGTTATAGAAAGCCCAAAGCGATGTTGGTGCAGATATTCTTAGCAGTTACTTTATTGACCCAACATCATCTGTATTGCTTAAGATGCCAGTTCTGGTAAAAAGTGCCAGACTGACAACTGTGGGGACATGAGATTTGTTTATTCCCTGAACTGAGAGAAAAGACAGTGGTAGGGAATGCTTCCTTCCCAGCACTCCCTGCCAACTTTGTTCTTATCACCTAACTTTCATACTGAAGTGTTTAGGAGCTCTAACCAGTTTACATTCCCTCTGAGCACTGTAAAACTAGATAACCTCTTCCAGTCTACCAAGCAGGAGACTAAAGCACTTTCCGCTCCTCTGAGACACCCAGTGTAGCTGCAGATACCTACTGTGGATTATTTCTATCCAGACCAAGACCTGCAACTCATTTCATGCAGGGAAAAGTATGAACATCTGGTATCAGCTAATCACTCACCACCTACTCAGGCTGCCGTAAAAACCCTGTTTTAGTAGGACACTGACCTAAAGGTGTGACATGCTTATGAGTAGGACATATGCTCGAGCCAATAAAAAAGGAATGGCAGAAGGAAGAAAACTAAGAGAAGGCAATAGTCAGCAGAGTCAGTGCATTACTGAGATACCTGTTTGCTGCAGGGGCAGCAGAACAAGACAAACCTGTGAGAATTACATTAGATCGTCAGAGCTGAAGCTGAAGAACCTGCCAAGATCTTGATTTTGAGGGAACTCCAGTGAAAGGAGATGGCATCCCCATTTGGAGTCCATCCAGTTCAGCACTCAGTGACAAGTGCAGCCCTTCAGCACAGATCACTCTAATTGCATCCTATTTACTGTGTAATTGCCCTATAAACAGACACACACATCCAGCATAAGAAGAGAATTGGGATCTATAATTATATGCAATTAGCCACATTCATTGCTCCCTGCTCTACTTATCCCTAATGAATGGCCTGTGAAAACAGCAGGCTAGGTACTGGGACAAATTTGTGTGTGACATGGGCAAAGGTAGCACCAGAGATTAGCTCATCATGGAGCTAGAAAATGGAGGAATATTGCAACCTAACATGAGTGATGAGCCTGGGGAGGCTCAAATGCACAGAGCATGGCCAAAGGATTCAAAGACTTGCTTTTGGCCCTGGCAGTGGGGTTTCAGGTAAATAATTTTTGTATCTTTATGCATCAGCTTCACGACCTATGTGACAGGGCTGGCATCATCATCATCTTTGAAATGGTGGCGGGACATATAGAAGAAAATTTTGGTGGAAGAGCTAGGATGTTCTGTTATTTCAACAATCTGCAAGTGGCCCTTATATATTAGAGTCCAGCAAAGACTTTGAAATCTTAGTGGGTGCAAAAGAATTAGAGAGATATACCTTGAAGGTGTTAGCAATGAACCTGGTGAGAGCAGTGCTGGCTGAAGAGGCACAAATGTGAGGCTGAGGAACTTCTCCAAAGTTTGAAATCTTAGGGCTAGGCAAAGCCAGATGTGTCTGAGGTGCTGACAGCAGTCCATAGAGGAACAGGAACAGCTTCATCATGGTAGGCTTATAAAACAAAGCAATTAAATGTTGGAAAACTATATTCTTGGGTGCAAAAGAAGTCCTTCTGTGCCTGACAGATGGAGAAAATTGAGTTTTCTGTCCCTAGAAGCTACAGTTCTGGGAAACAGAGCTGGGCCCTGAGTAAATCAAAACTGTCTGCGAGGCTCTCCAGCAGATCTGTCATTTGCTAAACAGTGATGATAGTGGTGAAAAAATATACATGTGCTAAAGAAATCTGCTGAAAAGGGAAACCGCCCAGCTGGGCTTCCACTCTCTGTGCAAATTCAGGCTGCGGTATTATCTGGGAGGCTGCCTTTCTGCTGGCAAATGTTAGCCAGTACCTTCTGGAAGAGGAAAAAAAGCAACACTTTTTTTTTATGGCCCAGCTCCCCTGGGAGGTGTATCCTCCCAGGAGGAATTCAGCAGCTTAGCTTAGAAGTGCTCTTTTTGACTCCTCCATTTTTTTCTTCCATTCCCAGCAAGGCAGGTCATTTCCTTTGGCCTCCTTAGGCCCATCCTTGCAGTATTTGCTCTCTTTTCCTCCCAGAGGACCATGTGCCCCTCTGGACTTCACCACACGGGTTGGGGTAGAGCCGGTGCCAGGGTGGCCATGCAGCTGCTGCCTCAGAGAGACAACATGCAGCCCTGCTGCTGACTGCATCGAGAGGGCTGCTTGGTGCCAGAGGCAGAGAACCTTTCTACATGCAATTTGTTTTGAGGAAGAAAATCTCTAGATATGAGAAATGAATGTCAGTTCTCTTTCGTTTGGTTATGTTCAGAAAACCTTCTCTCAGCAGGGCTGGTATCCCTTCCCGCACACAGCCAGTGGCAGCAAAGGCTTCTCCCCTTTGTACTAAGCTAGTTAGTATCCTTCCCGCTGGCTGCCCTGATCCAAGAGGGTTTCTTTAATGAAATCGCCCATCTAATAGCAGAGTTCCCTGGCACAGGCTTTCTCTTACTTGGCCCCAGAAGGTTTAATAGTAAGCGGAGGAGTTTCTCCACCCACGCGGAGCAGAGTGTACGCCATGAGTGGGTGGGCAGCAGGCTCGGCTCTGGCGCTATAGAAGATAATAAAGCTTCTCCCTGGAGAAAGGTGGCTTTGACCTACCCTGGGGACCCATCCTCCTGCTTGTTTTCAGAAAATGCTAACAGAGGCTGCTTCTGGTTCATCTCCTTTCTGGCACGCGCTTGACTTTCTGGACCTTTATTTCCATGAGATTGCCTGAGTTTTTCTGTGCTGTAAAGAGAAGGTTTCATTCAGATATCAGCCTCGCCTTCTCATCACACAGCTCTTCTCCCCATTTTGGCTCCCCTTAAGCCAGAAGAGCCCCACATTCTCCATTGTTGCCCCAGACAACCCCACCAGGCTGCCCAGCCCTATGGAGCACAGCATCACAGCAGGGCAGGCTGTGGGCTTGGTGCCATCCTGACAGCACAGCAGGGACTGCCATCAGCTCTCCCTGTGCCAAGGAGCTTGGCACAAAGTGATATTGGCCATGCATAAGCCTATATACCTGGAGGATCGCAATGTTGGCCCTGCTTCAGCTGGAGAGCTCAGCAGGGCCTCAGCACTGTATAATCACAGCAATATAGGCACAGCCTCCGTGCTCAGCAAATGCTGTATTTAATGTGAATAAAATAATTACAGGCATTGCACTCGCTGTTGTTAGAAAAGAAAAAGACTGACTGCACCTTTGGTGTATGTTACCTCTAACGAGCAGTGTTTTCTTTAAGTTCTTTTCTTGCCTTGGAATGTGCAAGCTTTTAGGAACTAGCAATGGCCGAAGAGGAGAGAGGAAGAATTTGGAACAAATTCCACCCTGGGCCTCAGCAGCACACTGGGGCCAGACCCTTCTCTCCACCCAAACAGCAGCTGGACCTCTGCTTGAGGCTAGAGAGAACATGAAGCAAGGGTGCATACACGACTGCCTGAGGGGCCTCTTCACCAGCAGGATCCTTTTGCCAGCATGAAGAAGAGGAGCAGTCCATTTTTATATTTGGTACTGAGGCAGCAGAAGGGCACAGAGAAAGACCCAGGATTTTAAGTCCTCCATCAAAGACTGGCAGCTGCAGCAAGCAAGACTTATCTTTAAATTGCTAGTAGACACTAAACTGGCTCACAACGAGCAGTTTGTTGCAGCTTCTGTATATGAGGGGTGGATTCGCTTGAACACATCCATGGGTGGCAGATGGGAGTGTTTTGCCAAACTTCAGGAGACTTTAGGAGCTTGGCTGCGTGCACAGAAGGAGCAACAATTTCAGGGGCTTTTGCAAAACATCACCCACAATAACAAGCACTTTTCCATGTTGTTTCTACAGCTGTGCAACTCTCCCAGCATATCAAGAACAAGACTACCCTGTAAATACTAGTAACATCCAGCAGGAAGGACAGAGCCTGGAATAAGTGCATGTAGTGGGGAGAGGAGGGGTATGAAGAGATTCTGCATAATTTTTTAAACCTGGACAGATGAGATGTGCTGAAGCAGATCCTTGCATCCAGGAGGAGAGCAGTGACAAAGACCAGTGAGCCAGTGCATCAGGTTTGTATGGCTGGGTTTTGGTAGCAGGGGAGGGGCTACATGGATGGCTTGTATGAGAAGCTGCTAGAAGCTTTCCAAACTTCAAGTTGGACCCACTTTTGGCCAGGGCTGGGCCAATCAGCAGTGGTGGGAGCACCACTGTGATAACATATTGAAGAGGGGCGCAGTGCATAGGCAGACACCATGGCCTTAGCCCTGGCCCTGGCCCTGGGCTGGGTTTGGCTGGCTGGCACAGCTCCAGCCCAAGGGCTGGGAACTCTTCAGAAGGCAGCAGAAGCAACCTGCATTGGAGAGAGGAGTGGGATGTGAGAGAGAAACAACAATGCAGACACCAAGGTTAGTGAAGAAATGAGAGGAGGATGTGCACTGGAGCGGAAATTCCCCTGCAGTTCATGGTGAGACAGCAGGCTGTCCCCCTGCAGCCAACGGAGGTCACAGTGGAGCAGAGATCCACTTACAGCCTGCGGAGGACCCCACACTGGAGCAGGTTGCTGTGCCCAAAGAAGGCCATGACTCCATGGGCAGCCTACACTGGAGCAGTCTGTTCCTGAAGGACTGCACCCCATGGATGGGACTCTTGCTGGAGCAGCTTATGAAGAACTACAGCCCATGGGAAGGGCTCATGTTGGAGAAGTTCGTGGAAGACTGTCTCACATGGGAGAAACCCTACACTGGAGCAGGGGAGGAGTGTGAGGAGTCCATCTCTGAGGAGGAAGGAGTTGCAAAAACAATGTGTGGTGAACTGACTGCAACCCCCATTCCTTGTCCCCTTGCGCTGCTGGGGAGAAGGAGGTAGAGAAATGTGGAGCAAAGTTGAGCCCAGGAAGAAGGGAAGGGTGGAGGGAAGGTGTTTTTGAAATTTGGGTTTATTTCTCATTATCCTACTCTGATTGCATTGGTAACAAAATTGATTTTTTTCTCGAGTTGAGTCTGTTTTGCCCGTGACCACAATTGGTGAGTGATCTCTCTCTGTCCTTGTCTCAACCCATGAGCTTTTAGTTAGTTTTTCTCCTCTTCATCCCACCTCAGGGAGAGATGAGCGAGCGACCGTGTGGTGCTCGGTTGCCTGCTGGGCCTAAACCGCAACAGCCAGCTAAGTTGAAAGAAAGATTAAAGAAGTTAACATAGCATAACATTGACCTCAAGGATAGTAGAGGGAAAAATGTGCAATGGCAAGTTCATAGGGCATAAGGAACGAGGAAGGAGAGTTGGTTGAAGTGGCACAACGTGTGATGGGAGAACCATAGCAATAGAAGCCAATTTAGGCAACAAAGCAAGAAGTGCCTGCCCAGGGTGAGGTCTCTCAGGGCAGGGAGATGACCAATCAGGGCTGAACCAAGCCCAGGCAAAGAAAATCTGTTTGGAGTCTGCTGGCACTTGCTTCAGCAAATGGACTGGTGGACATCAAGGCAGTCTCTTAACCTCAGTGCAAACAAAACCCGATGTGCCTGGATTTCTCAGAGCCAGAGCTGTTCTTAGGTTAGTATCATGATGCTCGGCTCTAGCTCTAATGCCCACTTGAATGCGTCCTGTTCTGCAAGATACTGGGTTCTGCTTCTTTCTGCCGTTTTATTGTCTAGTTTCTTAGGCAAGTAATCTGATTAGACTGTGGCAGATACGATGTGCAAAGTATTGCTTTGCTACATAGCTATTGCTATGTATTTTATCATGTGATTTTGAAATAGTTCGTACACTGTTTTGTCCTCTATATTTATAGACTCCAAGCTTTTAAACCCAGAAGACACAGGGCAATTCAGCCTGACTACCTGTGGAAGCAGACTGGTTAGACTGTCTTAGCAATAATTTTAGTTTCAGACCAGCAACATCTGATTGAGATCTATTGCCTCTAATTGCTCGTTTTTCTACTCCTCAGAGTCCATTGCAAGAATTGTTCCAGCACTCAGGTGCAGACTAGAGCATATTCAAGCTGTCAGCAGACTGTGGGCCTTTGCAGGTTTAACACTATTGCAGAATTTCCCAAACTGGTGACTCTACTGGTTCCCACCAGTTCTGCTTTCTATCATCATCTGCGCAAAGGACTTGTCATAAATATAGTCAGGATTGCAGTAGCAAACTGCTCAGCTAACATATTCTTAATGTGAGGTGTTTTTCTGTTAAAAATGCTTCAACACATTGGTAATGATGCTGTCCTCGTGATTTTTGTCAGGCATCACTTTTGAGTGGAGGCTGAAGATGGTGGAGGCAATGGCACAGGTGCCTTCCATTTTCTGACACGAAGATTACTGCATGCTTTCCATTCCCATCTCCACGTCCAAAGAGGATAACGTATCTTCATCTTGCAGCAGGACTGGGAGCGCAAAATAATTGAAGTTTCTGAAAGGCTGATCCATGGTGGTGATAAGCATATACATATATTCAGCAGGAAATTAGAGACACAGGGTGAAATCTTGGTCCCTTCTGAAAACAGGGACAAAACTGCTCCATTACTTCACTGGTTTCAAGTTTTCTCCTTTAGTGCAAGCAGAAAACCTTTCGTTTCAGTCAGCAGTAAATCTGGCTTTCCTGCAAGGACAAATGGGATGACTGATCTACCCAATGGATGTGTTGAGGACTAGAACATGGGCCATTGGTAGATCATAAAGGATAGGGTGAGCGTAGTCTTTAATTGTATTAGCCTCTCAGTCATTAGCATCCTTCACCACTTTGTGTGAAATGAAGTACTGCTGATGCTATTTGTCTGCAATGGCAGCAATCTTTCCCCAGCTGTGTGGGCTGGCACCATAATTACAAACACTGCTTTTTTACACCATGCTCTGACTGCTCCCAATAGCCAACCACTGGCACTTGCTTTTCTTCAGTTCCTTTCTTTAATGAGGAATTACCCTATACAAAGGTGGACCCATGTTGAATATATCTTTCAGGTGAATACTTATGCCATAGCATTCAATTATTATAAAAGCTGCATTAACTGAATTAAATTATGAAAAAATATTTCCTGGTGTATGAAGTAGCAGCTGTTCTGGGAAAAGGATAATTCTCCAGGCTCATAAAAAGCATATAAAAACACAGCCTAGATATTCCCTGGAGAAATATCACTGACTGTTTCTACTCAACCTCTTAGACAGCTCGCAGGCTTGAAAGGTAATCTTAATCCTGCATGTGCCAGCATGCAAAAGAGCCTCAAAACTTGTATAAAGAGCTTGGACCCTGACCTTTGGGAAATGCTGGCACAGTAGTCCCCAAAGTGCAGGCTCCTCAGGTGAATACAAAAGAAGTCAGGGTTTGATCTTGCTTTGCCCATATGAAAGACATTTAGACAAATAAGTGCATCGACTTAGTCTTTCACAGTCAAACTAGATAACATGGCGCTCTTCTTCCTCTTACTGCCCCACCATTTTGCACGTGCAGCCAACATAAATAGTGAATGAAAATGCTTACAAGTATGAAAATTTCACTTGGATCTAATCCAGGTTCTGCAACGATGTTGTAGAATAATTTTGTGGAGTTTTTTTTTTCTATGGGCTTTTAGCTTCCTAACTATATGCTTATATTTGATCTCGTCTACTCTTAAAATACTATCAACCGGGAAGACTGGGAGAAATTAATGTGAAGATAGGTGGGAGATATGAAAAGTGTTACCAACACTGCCTTGTCACCCATCATCTGGGTAGACTAATAGGTAATAGAAATGTAAGTTTAAGGCAAAAATACGTTTAAATTCTTCCAGATATGCCTCTCTAACTCTTACAGACAAGGCTGTATGGCAATAGCCACACATGCAGAAGCTGTTTCATTTTTTTCATAAAGAGAGTGCATTAGGATGCTCCAGAGGCAGTATGTCAAGTGCCCTCAGTTTAGAAACCTGTGGAAAGTAGAGTAGAGAAGACCCTCAAAGGTCCCTTTCTGCTCCCAAATCAGTTGTGTCCCTCTGAGCTGTGAGGCTGAGGTAGGCCACTGGATTGCAATATGAATACATTGTGCCCAACCGCTAACTTTGAAGGTCTCTCAGAAGTTTCAGTTAGCGGAGAAGGAAGAAGTTGTCCCATGCTACAGAGGCACAAAACATCATCTCACTCTCTGAACTGCAATGGCTGTCCTAGTGTTTGTAGATGCAGTTCAAGAGCTCTCATGATTCTGAGATCTTGGTTTGCTCTTCAGTCACCTTTACTCAGGACAGTGCTGGCATGAGGCACTGGGGATGCTGGCTGCTGAACTCACTGCAGCCTTCTGTTCTCTGGGGAATTTCCTTCCTCAGACCTTGTATTTGGCTATAAATAGAGAACAGTGCAAAAAAACCCACTTAATTTACTGGGCCTTTTCTTGGTTTCTTAGTTGGATGCCTTCTGTCTGGCCAGATGAAGACCACCCAGGATAGCACAATATTTTAAACAATGCTTGTTTATTTCCTCATTGTGCTCGAGGCCTGCATTGTGCTAGACATACTGCAGTGATGGGCACTGACTCCATCCTAAATTCTCTCATATTTTCTGGGCTGGGCTGGCTGTAGATGCAATTGAGGAAGACTTGCACTGAGCCCCTACTCTCCTGCTGCTTAATCTGTAATAGTGTCAACTAGATGCTTTCCAGTCTCTGGCGAGAGAGAAGGGGGATCTAAATGCAGGAAGGCTCACAGGGAATTTTAAACAACCAGAAATCTGCTGGTGGAACCAGCCATAGGCATAGGTCACTCTGTGACTGTCAAACCCTAGGTCCTGCTGCCATCGGGACACACACAGTTCCTGCTCCTGGAAGGTACAAGAGGGAGGTAACCAAACACAACCAATCATGCATGTCTTGAGATGTCACCCATGGACTGGGACATCCTCCTTTTTACCTGCCTGAGATATGTATTTGGTGCTGGTATTTAAAGGGCAATCTCCTGGGATGTCAAGCTCCCACAACCTAGGGGAGGGAGCAGTAGGCTGGATCCTAAACACAGGACTTACATTTACAGCACAAGAGCTGAATCTTTCAGATGAAGGCAAAATTTCTGTTGCAGCAATTTCATGAGAGTGATAGGTAGTGTGGCACTAAAACAGGTTGCCCAGTTGAAATCTCCATCCTTGGACATATTCACAACTCAGCTCGACAAAGGGCAAGTAATGCAACCTAAGCTGGCCTTGCTTTGAACAGGGAGTGGGACCAGATGATCCTTAGAAGTCCCTTCCAACTCAAATTATCCTCTGACACTCTGATGTCATGGCAGGATGACATGGCTTTTGAAAGAACTGTGAATATCCCCAATTCATGCTGAGCAAAATGTTTTGACATAGGCACTTAAATTAATGTTCCTAACCTACAGGTAAGTAAAAGTGACCAGAAGTCCCAAATCCACTGATGTAAATGGGATGTCTCTTCTTTTAAAAACATCACCACTTTTCACTGCTCATCTTAGCCTTTTTCTTGTAACTTAATAGTGAAGAAATCAAATTTATCCACTAGAGCTGACCAGTAAGAAAGGCTTTTCGTAAGGGATCAATTGCAGAGCTGTTTAGAGATTAAAACAAAAAAAAGTAAAAACCGTAACACCGTCACTTCCCCAAACACACAACCCATAGCCAGAAATTATAAATCCTACAAATGTAGCCAAACAGCCCAGTGATTACAGCATTTATCTCAGGTATGGGCAAGCCAGAGTTAAGACCTTTAGTCTTTCTGGTTAATTTTACAGCCAATGTCTTGGATTATATTTGTTTTGGCACAGCATAGACTGAGTGCAACCTGAGATCTGATGTCTGCTAGGGCATCAGAGTCTGAAGGACAGCTGGAGGAAAAAGCTAGCTTTGTTCTCTAGCCTTCATCCAAAAGCACACTCACTTGAATCCTGTAGCAGGCATAGTTGAAATGAAATGACAAATCTGAGCCCATAAACCTGAGAAGAAAACTCAGTGATGCTGGTAATGCATTAGTGTCCCTGAGACAAGCGTGTAGTCTGACCACTGGAACTGCGTTAGCTGTGTAAGATGGGAAGTCTTTTCAGAACAACACAAGTCTTGAGTGGAGATGAAACAGTTTAATGCATTTTTAAATATTTTCTAGAAAGGATCATATATTTTTTGTTCAGGTCAGATTTTTGCCTGCTCTTTTCCTTTTCTGCTGCAGGTTGCAAAGATGCACAGTCCTGGTTTCTGCTCCCGTCTGTGCTAGAGACATGAAGCAGGGGCTGGGGCTGTCGCTCTGCCAGCGGGTTACACACACACACACACACACACACACACACACACACACACACACACACAGAACAGGTCCTGTTGCAATTCATCTGTGAATTAAAGCATAGGTTGAGTGGCCTGCCTTGCCAGAAGTCACTCCTGGAAGCTGTCCTGTTATAGCAGCTGTAAATGGGGCAGGGAAAACACCATCCCTTCTTTGCAGGCTAAGGAGCTTGTTTCGGTACAGCCTGGAACAAAACTTGGCAAGAACATCACTTGAGAGCTTGCACAAGTGCCATTCCTCTCACAGTGCTGAATTCTTCAACAACAATGCAATCATGAACAGAACCATTACTAACCCTTAAATGTTTAGTGAAGCCAAAAGAGAAAATTGGCAGGGAAAGAAATGCTCTTTTCAGAATTCTGAAAAAGCGCTACAGGCAATGAGGAGCAAACAGCAATATTACAGGCTAATAACAATGCTGCTTGAGGATCCCTTTAAAGTAATACATATGTTTTTAATAAGCATATTTCCTCATTTGGGGAGCTCTGGGCTCACATACAGATGTAATTTTATATGCAGTGTGTGGCTGTGAGGATGCATCTGAAATGCCTGGGGACTCTCTGGATGGGGGGGGCTGGGTACATAGAGGAACAGCCTCCCATTAGAATGGATTTAGTCTGAATTCTCTCTCAAAGATGAGAAAGAGCAGAAAAGCTGTCCATGTCCCAGCCCCCTCCCCATTCTCTGCTTCCCTCAGAGGTGACTGCACGGGCTACCTGAGAGAGCACAAGACCCAGCCCCTGAGCAAGGCAGAGCATCAACATCTTGGCTGTGCCTCCCAAATCATGCTATGGGGTACAGGCTGTTTCCTGCCCTGAGCCTTTGTGGACACCCAGCCTCTGGGACAGCCACGGGGAATTGGTTGGTGATGCCAAGGTGACACAGCCCAACAGTCCGTCTGCCAAGGGTTTCCTCCGCCCGTTTTGCATGGATCTCTAATAAAATTAATAGCATGTCGCTGCACTGTCAAGTGAGGGAGACAGTGGGGAGGGGTGGGCAGAATTCTGGTGTGATCATCTTGTCTTCCCATGCTTTTTGCCTTTTAGTAAATAAACCTAATAAGATGCTGGGCAGCAATTCAATCTGTCACGCTTCACACATCAGAATAATTCAGCTAGAAATAGAAAGTGTTCAACCCCCATTAGAGGCAGTGCCCTAAAGAACAGGCAGATATCTCTTTTTTTGGCTTGTAATTTATTTCACATCAATTATGCACTGCCAACAAAAGTAGCTTCATGCCAAGCTGTGATCTGCTTTTGTCTGTGAGACATCCTAACCCTTTCGTGTCTTCTCAGACTGCTTGTTGGCAGGTTCCCATTGACAGCAAAGTCTTAAATATGTGAAGAAGTCACGCATGGCACCTCATCCCCAGTACTGCAAGTTAATTCTCTTTACAGCAGTTCTCCCCAAAGTCCTTTCCTCTCACTAAGACAGATGCTAGCTTTGCCTGGCCTCCTTCTCTTTGCCTTTGAGCAGGGACATGTTTGGAGTGAAAGGTGACCGTCTTGCTGATGCCCATGACCACCAGCGTGACCAGGCATGCCCTGCCTGTCACTCCTTGGCATATCAGGGATTCAACACTTGCAGATCAGCCTCATCTAAAAGAAGCGGCAAGGAGAGAAGTGCCCACACCACGTCCAAACAACAGTGGTGGGAGCCAGGTTTCATGTTCGTTATCTATCTGTGTGCTCCGACACCAGGTGGGAAGTTCCTCCAGAGAGAGAGATCCTCTTTACATTGTCAGGCTGCTTCTACACCTCTGCCTCCGTCGCTGCATTGTCATGGTAATGTGTCTGCTTCAAATGAAAATCGATCCAGTTTTTTTATCACTGAATGAATTATCTGGGCCAAATTCCATATTGCTTTGCTCCTTGTATTACCACTTGCACAAAAGATAGAACATTTTATACCTAACTGCGTCTCGCTGAAAAGGCAGACATAATGATGGCAAGATAAAAGCAGAGGAGTTGGCTATCTCACTCACATTTAGACAGCAGTTTTGAGCTGATGTTTCTGTAAAGCAGAGGTTAAGTACGCCGAATGAACCCCCTGTTGCTCAGCTCACTGTCCAGTTGATGCTCTGTTGCTTTCCCTAGTTCTCATAGCACAATGTGTCTTCTGTAGCCAAGCTTTAATGAATCAGACCTGGATTTCACAGCCCATTCCAGAAATTCCTCATTCCATGCCATTCAAAGTACTGCTGAATTGGACATTATTTTGATTCTGTTTTTTTGATCGTTTGCAAACACACAGGTGGAAAAAACAGGTTTTATTTCTTCAATCCCACATTCCCATCATCTGTCCCAGTCTGAAAGCTTGTTGCAGGCACTTGTGGAGATCTTTGTTGGAGAGAGCCTTTGGTAGCTGCCATCCCAGAAATCAAGAGAAAGGCAGACAATAACCCTCTGCCAGGGAGAAGCTGGAGTTTTCTTACATTCTTTTTGCATGATGCTGGAGCCTGAAAGGAAAGGCGCATCACTAAGAGGTTCAGGTAAAAGCCATGCCTGCCCATTGTGTGCAGGACTCTGATCTTAATAGGGATCAGAATAAGTGGAAATGCTAATTGATTCAGTGATCGAGCTGGCTGACATTTCTGTCATTAGCAGGGATGGGCAGGAGATGATTCATTCTCAGTGGCTGGCTCTGTCCCAGGCATGGGAGGGCTGCCAAGCCAGTCAGTGGTCACACTGTGGTGCCAGGAGTGTGCGTGCATTTGCCAAAGTGGACCTGGAAGAGCTGGCATGCTCCATTGAAACATCTCTGCCCTCTGGAGCGAGGCAGTGGGGCTGGAGAGCGGGGACTCATCTCCGGTTGCTCTCTGAAGGGGACAGGAAGGCTCCTGAGTGCCTGGCATTTCCCAAGGGGAAGCAGAACCCTCAGATACCTGCTGGCCTGGAGGAGGCAGTGCCTGGGAGCAGGAGTCTGCGTGCCAGGAGGCACCATGACTGCTCTGCTTTTAATCCACTGTATTTAATTACTTTGCTGCATAGTCACATTACCTGTGTGTTTCTTTTGCTAATGCATCTTTGCCTGCCTGGGAGACAAGGTGATTCTTGATCATACCAGTGTAACCATTCAGGTATCAACAGCTGACGGAGTCAGTTATGAACCATGACAGTATTCCTTTTATGTGTATTTGTATGCCGTTTTGCCTGCAGGAGGTTGGCAGTATCTTTCCTTTCTAACTTTCTAGCTAGTATTGCTTCTGCAGAGTCTTTCTGTGAGTTTTGCAGACAAGTTCAGCTTGTAAAGACCCTTCTGAACTCTTTCAGCAGCCAGGACAAGCTCCGACCGAGCTCCCTCCCCAGTGCAACAGGTTCAGGAGGTGCAGGGATGGAACACAGAGGCAGCCAAGGTATTTGAGAGTCACTTGGGGTTTCTCACACTCGTGTACACATGCCAGTGTGGGTTGGTGGTACATGCACACTACTTTGTCTTTTATATTATCATAAAATCATAGAATAGCTTGGATTGGAAGGGACCTTTAAAGGTCATCTAGTTCAACTCCCTTGCAATAAGCAGGGACATCTTTAACTAGACCAGGTTGTTCAGAGTCCTGTCCAACTTGACCTTGAACGATTCCAGGGATGGGGCATCTACCACCTCTCTGGGGAACCTGTTCCAGTGTTTCACCACGATCATTGCAAAAAAATTCTTCCTTATATCTGGTCTGAATCTACCCTCTTTTAGTTTAAAACTGTTACCCTTTGTCCTATCATTTCTTCTTATGTACATAAGTACTTATACATATATACATGTGGTTGGTCTGTGTCTTACCTGAAACTCAGGCAAATACTATTTTTCTACCAAGCAATTATTTTCAGAAAAATCTTCAAATCTTCTGAGTTTGCAGAAAACAAGCTAGGTCTACTAAAGCTGTTGTTACACTTAGGCTGAGACACTATGAGGTTTGCTTGTTGTCTTTGGAGCCCTGTCCTAAAAACCCTGCAGGAGTTCAGTGTGCAAACAAGCGCTCTTCACAGTAGGTGTCATAATGTTTCAATGTCCTTTTCTCATAGAAAGCTTTTTGCCATCTCTGAATGTACTTCACAGATAGAGTAATGTTTTTATCTCCCTTTCTTTTTTGTTCTACTAGCTGGAAAAAAATGAGATTTGAATGTTCTGTAATGAAAGAACAAATTCAAGTTGTACAACCCTGCCCAAAAGTCTCTCATGATGAGATAGAGTAAAACAATTTCCCTGGAGGGATGCCAGGCTCCAGCAGGCTGGGCATTATTGGCACAGCTGGGGGGGTCTGAGGCTTATTTCTGCTTACAGAACAGGCTCACTGCGTGTCTGGGAGCACTGCATGGGCTCCCCACATCTCTGTCCCCATGCAAAAGCACTGCTGAGATACAACTCTTGTCAGAGAAGTATGTGGACAGAAGTGAGTAGTGAGAGCTTACACTGGTGAGGAACACTGAGCCGCTTAGAGCAGCCATGCCCAGGTGCTCCCAGGAAGAGGGGAGGTGCAGGGAAGGCACATGTCACCCAGCAGGTCACAGCAGCCCAGTCCCGGCTGATCCTGCGGAGCTGCAGAGCCACAGGCACTGGACCCTGGAGACCATGCAACACTAATCATATTTAACTCAACTCCAAGCCAGAGGAAAGCATTGGTTCCTTGCGCGTATGTCTTACTTCTATTTAAGGACAAGTCAAGTGTCCTGACTCAATGATCAGTGACAAAAGCATGACCATCATTGAGTTTTTCAATGAGTGGGAAGGCAGTGATTTCTTCCTGATGCAGATAGAAATCAGCCTTGTCTGGAAGTGCAATTATGGCCTTATCTGATAATTATTTCCTAATGAGTATCATTTCACATGCAAATCCCATCCATACAAAAATTTAATCCTTTAAAAAAATCTGAATAAGTGACAGGATCTATAATTTCCTGCTGTGGCAACACTGCACAGTGTCATCAGGCAGTATGTTGGTTTCAGCACCCGCTGGTCTGATTTGCCTGCACACTGCAGGCATTGCCAATGTGCTTGTGGGCATTGCTGCAGGTACAGTCAAAGCTGTGAGGGTACTGGGCAAACAGTGAACTATGCTCTGCAGGCAATTCCTATCTATGAGGCATTTATAAAACATGCTTTTCTCCAAACAGCCCATTTGAGAGGCAAAATGCAGCTACAGAACTATAACCCAGGTGCTTGAGGAAATCAAAAGGTTCCCTGATATGTATCTGATAAGGGGGATGACCACCAGCGATGTAGGAATTGCAGGCCAGGCTGATAGGTGGCAGCTGTCAGCCCATGCTGACTTTGGCTTAGGACCAGGCTAGCACAGGACCCTTTGCAGACATCCTATATGCCATCCTTGTCCAGACTGGGTCTTCCCAGAAGAAAAATATTTATATCCTTCAATAATTCTTGTTCTCACCCCCATCTGGCACATTCTAAAAGAATTATTTGGGATGTTTTAGGGAAACCTATTTTTTCTCAAAGATATGAATTTGGGTAGGAGTGCTTGTTTGTCTTCAGCAGCCCCCAACTGAAAGACCCCAGTTGACAGCACCCTGTGGGCTGATTCCTACTCCCCCACTGGGTATGTCCTGGTGGTCTGCTGAGGATGTTGTGGAGGAGGGAGAAGCAGGGAAAGGCACTCTTCAAAGACTTGTTTGCAACTTTCTGTCCACTATCAAGGAAATTGATCTAAAAAGTTGGAATTAATCTTTAAATAGGTTTGGCATTTGGACAAAAAAAAAAACCAGCCCCGAAAACATCTTTCTCAAATACAGTCTTTTAATGTGATGAGCACCAACTGCCTCTAGATATTTGCGTTCTTTTACTTGGTGATTCCCCTGTTGGTTCGCAGTCTGTATGAATCAATACAGCTCACAACTGCACCCTGAGCTCTCCATGAGAAAGGCAAGACAGGGCTCATACTCGAGGGATCTGCTTTCTTTACCTGGTGTCATGGAAGGAGCGGTTTAGGTCACTTAAAGAATCACCATCAAAGGTATTAGTAAAAGTGATTTTTAATATTAATTTGTAAAAGTGCAACTTAACAAAATTTGATGGCAAGGTTCACTCAATTACTTCCTATATGGAAGAAACATATAAAGGAAAATTGAGTTAGAATCAATTTAGAATGATTTACACAGAATTACAAAGAAACTGGAGATGCAAAAGGGTAAGAGAGACCTTGCTGTTGAGTTCTGATGTTCAGAATGTACCTCCTTGCTTTCTAAACTCCTTCGCAGAGAGCAATCTAGATGCAGCTGGATCCAGACTTAATCTCAGACTTGCTCAACAGTTCATATATAAAGGAATTATTTATATAAAGGAATTATTTATAGAAAGTTTAAAATAATCAACATTGAATAACTACATTGATTAGCAATGTTTTATTGGTATTAATTCAGCACACTATCAGTTACTTATCAAGGATCTGTAGCCAGTAAAGGATTTCTCCACCTTGGTCAAGGAAGGATTTCTTGGTCTCAGGTAAGGTGTCTCAAACCTTGAGAGGCATCCTTACTCAAGAGGAAAGTTACCTGGCATGCAACCCAACTGCAGTTCAGGGAGAGTTCAAATTGGGCTCTTCCAAATATGTGCCATAGGTAAAATGCTTTGCTTCAAGGAGCAACCTTAAGAAGCATCCCTGCTCAAGGGGAGTTCACCACCATGCAGCCACACTGCCTAGCAGGGAATGATCCAAGAAAACTCTCTTAGGCTGTCGTGTTTATGGGATAAAGTGGTTGGTTCATGGTATACTCACATGCTGTAGAAAGGTGTGCATAAGACTCCTCGTACCTACAACCTTCTTTGTTCTTTGATGAGCTTTGAAAAAGTCACCCACTCTTAATGTGCGTGATTGATGTTCCAGGCATCAATGCTGACTGTGTCACTCTGCCCCTTTGTGGTTTTACAGAAGACAATTTGAAACTGGAGGGGTTGTCGACCCAGCTATGGCTCAGGCCTTTACCTCCTTTGGAGCCTGTAACAAACTATGCTAGTTTTGTTAAGGGGAGTCAAGTGCATCAGTCACACATGGACTGGGAGCCTGCCCAGAGTCGGCAGTCTTCAGCTGTGATCTATCAGTAACAAATCCATCAGTACTGGTTTGCTTTCTCATGATTAAAGTACAAGTTTGGAAATCACAATAAATAAATCTCATCTCTGTCTCCCAGAAGTAACCCATCCTGCAAAGGCTTTGCCAGTGACAAACAGAGCATGCCTAATGTTGAATTTAAACCAAAACATACAGATTGACAAGAAAGAGTACCTTGGACTGGTGACAGGAATACAAAAAGAGAGAAAGCAAAGCAGAGAAACCAGGAAAGGAAGGATGAAGGCCAGAAGGCAAGTTAATTTACGAGATGTGAGCTACTCCAGGCTGTGTGCCTTCTCACACAGCAGCGTGACTGCTGGAGTTAATGCCAGAGCATAAAGCAGGCTCTTGTGCTGGCTGCTGCTGAGGAAACCTTCACCCACAACAGGAGCTTGGAGGAGAGAACAGTTTCCTTGGAGCCAGATATCTGTAACCAGGGGAAAAGCTAAAAAAGTCTTCCAGATGGCAGGAGATGGCAAAGCAGACTCACATATTGTGAAACCTTGGGTTTGCTGCCAGCCCTGGCCCTTGTAGCTTTGCTACTTTATACAAAGTTAAAGCATGATTGAGTTCTGCTCACTTCAGTGTATTGCATTGGCTTTCTATTAAATAGCAGCAGTTGAGAGGCCTAAGTACAAAGCTTTTTTTATGTAAAGTTGGTTCATTCAAAATCAGCCCAGAAGAAATCACAGCAATAAATTAGTGTATCAGGGAGCCATGTGTTAGCCCACATAAGAACAATTTGCTGGCCAGCAGTTCAACCCTTAGTGGGTTGGCTCACAATACAGGGATGCACACTACCTCAGCAAACTAGCACAGGCATTTTGAGGTGGTTTTGTGAGAGAAGGCAGGACTTACTCTCTCTCTTTGAAGTGTTTTTTTCAAGGCAGGAGGTGAGTAGTTTTAAGAACTGCAGAGAAAGTTGTCTTCCCCAGTGGCATTATGCTTACGCTGCAAATAAAACTACTCTTTCTGAAGGCCATTGCTGGGCTGCCTTTCCTCTCGCTGCCCTTCTCTCTGCGTGTCCTCCGGCCTGCCCCATCATCTGTCTCTGCCTCTGAAAGACATTCACACCCCATGGACCTTGGTCTGTGCTCTAAAGACCAGCATTCCCTGGTGTGGAGAGCAGAGAAAAAGCAGAGAACCAGAGACAAACTCGATTATTTTCATTTCCTGTAATAATTTTTGTATTCTCCTCTCTCCCTCCCAAAAGAACCAACACATCTCAGAAGATGCACATTAAGGAGAAACATGACTGCATGGCATGCACTGGTGGAAGCTATTTTTATATCATGGTTAAAAAAATATGAAAAGAGGATAAATTTGCCATTTTCTTCTTTGTTGCAATTCTTCAGGAAGAAAGATTATTTTACACGGACAAAAGAAGAAAAATGCCTGGGAAAAACATCTATTATCTTTGCACATATGAATGAAACATGCATTCAAACCCAAGAGACATTCTACAGGACCAGTCAGCCCAGAAAGTACCCTGAGGTCCTATGAGGCAGCTCATAAATGCAGAAATACTTGATCATCCTCTGTGTCTGAAACTGGTTACTTTATGAACTAGAGATGCTTTATGATGACCTTGGCATGGGCTTTATGCTTTCACAAATGGTCTTGCTGTTTAGCGGGAGAGCAGCCTGCAGGCTCCTGGGGACCTCTTGCATCAGAGCACCAAGCACTGGGAGTGGAGCATTAGCCCTCTTACAACCTATTGGTCCCAGCAGAAAGGAAGGTGATAGTTTGCCAATCACCTAAATCAGCAATGGGCAAGCATTAAGTAAAAAAAAAAAAATCACATTGACTTTACTGCAATGCAAAGCCTAATGAAATAGTTATATTTAGAAAGAGACTTCTATGGCTCTGGTCCCACTGCAAGGCACTTATGCTCCTTGGTTATGTAGCTTGTTACTCCAGCTCAAAATCTTCAGAGTAAAGTCTTTTCTTCCGATGTCTTCCCAAAGCTGAGTTCTGTTCCTGTGCCAAGCTTTTTCTACTTACTTGCACTCTCCTAAAGTATCGGTTGTGCTGCATGAGACATCCCCTCACCATTTTGCAGCATGTTCCTACCCTTGGGACTTTCTGCAGCCCCTGGCCGGATAACTGAACCACTTAGCCCTTCTGCTTTGCTCATGGTGCGCTGCCTGACACAGTTCTGCCATTTTCAGGTAAAAATAGTGCCTGTCCCAGTTGGGCAGGTCTCAGCAAAGCTTACCTCCTCATGGGCTGTAAATAGCCCATAAAACCTGCTTCTTCCTAGCAAACAGATGGGTAGAATCAAATTTAGTATCTCTAAATGGACTGTAGCTTCTGTTCCTTACTTCTTACAGTTTATCAGTCTCCTTAGGAAACAAACATATATGTGAAGACAGTGAATATCCTAATCCTGATAGAGACATGGTGACACACATGTGGGGCTCTTAGCAATAGAAAATTCCTAAAAAGACCATGCTAGTGTTGGGGAAAACTCTAAAATACACAATCAAGGGATGGAGATGGCATGCATTGACATACCTACTCTGTCTTGAAATCTAATTTAATTAAAATTATATAATTGTGTCTAATTAACAGCACTGCTGTGACCACTCCAATTTCTCTGCTGGCAGCAAAATCCAACCAAGAGGATGAGTAAATCTCTGTGTAATCATCTTATGATCTTTATCCTGGACAGTTCCTATAGGAGTTGATTTATGGCTAGTTCTGGGCTTGATGTGACCAAAAAGGGTGCGAGGTGTGTGAGATGGGAAGCGAATATCTGGAACAACTTTGGAAAAGATACGCTTAGTAGATGATGAGATATATGCACCCGTACCTAACACTTGATCATTTAGCCCTAATTGTTTTAGCTAATGATGTGATGTGATTTGATTGTTTGCAGTTTATATAATTATAGCACTTGTTGTATCTCCATTGTTCAGAGTGCTTCCTTGTGGGAGAGGTTATTCTTGCGAATGACACAATTTGTTCTTCCATGACAAATCTTATTTAAAAAAAACAAAACCTGAGTATAGTGTGGCTGATAGATCTTAAACAACTTGCCACTGTCACTTGCTGTAGTGGAAGGGATCACATATGGGACACAGATTCACCATTTCAGTCCATTCGGCACTGTACTATATGATGCATTAGAGCAGGAGCAGGCTGCACTGATGTAGAGGGAAAGGTATTTATTTAATGAATGACTATACTTACAAGCTGTTTGTGAAACAGGTGGGAAAGGGCAAAAATATCTGCACCTAGCTCTAGGTAGCATACTTTAGCTGCAAATCCCTGACATGTATCATCTCTGCTGGGCTGCAAAATATTGTCTTGAGACAGTGGTAAATCATATCTCTAAGCCATCTTAGAAGAGAGCATCTGCTCACAAGAACAGGGTAGTGGCTTATGTAGTTATATGTCCTAGCTGTTGCCATACTGGATAAGGATATCAGTTCATTGAAACCTCTCCAGCCTGCCTCTGATACACCCATTTTATTTTCCTACTACATTAAATTGTCGGCTGTGTTTCCCATATCTAATATCTTTGAAGAAAATTAGTTTCACTCAGCATAATATGTCATGTTAATTACACAGAATAGAATTGTACACTTAAAGAATCACAGAATCATTAAGGTTGGAAAAGACCTTCAATATCATCGAGTCCAACTGTTAACATAGCACTGCCAAGTCCACCACTAAACTATGTCTCTAAGTGCCACATCTACATGTTTTTTAAATACCACCAGGGATGGCAGCTCCACCACTTCCCTGAGTGGCCTGTTCCAACACTCGGCAACTCTTTCAGTGAAGAGATTTTTCCTAATATCCAATCTAAACTTCTTCTGGTGCAATTTGAGGCAATTTCCTCTTGTCACTTGTTACCTGGAAGAAGAGACCAACACCCACCTTGCTACAGCCTCCTTTCACATAGTTGTAGAGAGTGATAAGGTCTCCCCTCAGCCTCCATTTCTGCAGGCTAAACAACTCCCGTTCCCTCAGCTGCTCCTCATAAGACTCGTGCTCCAGACCCTTCACCAGCTTTGTTGCCCATTTTTGGACACACTGCAGCACCTCAATGTCTTTCTTGTAGTGAAGGGCCCAAAACTGAACACAGTATTCAAGGGGTGGCCTCACCAGGGTTGAATACAGGGGAAAGATTACTTCCCTGGTCCTGCTGGCCACGCTATTTCTGATGCAAGCCAGGATGCTGTTGACCTTCTTGGCCACCTGGGCACACTGCTGGCTCATGTTCAGCCAGCTGTTGACCAACCCCCCCAGATCCTTTTCTGCCAAGCAGCTTTCCAGCCACTCATCCCCAGACCTGTAGTATTGCATGAGGTTGTTATGACCCAAGTGCAGGACCTGGCACTTGGCTTTGTTGAATGTCATATAACTGCCCTTGGCCCATTGACCCAGCCTGTCCAGACCCCTCATTAGAGCCTTTTTACCCTCAAGCAGATCAGCACGCCCACCCAATTTGATGCCATCTGCAATGTAATATGCATTTACTTCCTCCCTTTTTGCTCATCAGATTGTAGGTTGTACTGTGCACATTTAAGAAGTTTGGACTAGAAAGCACCTCTGGTACCACTGAACTATGAAAATTTAAAGAAGCTTGTTGGAACATGGTCAGATTTTGATCCTTGACAGTGCAGACAGTATATCATATCTTTATTTCACTTTTTCCTCAGTCTAAAAATGACTCTGGGAAACGTCATCTGAGAATGTTCTTGCCAGCTTTCTAGTAGTCTGTGCTTCAAGCTAAGCTGGGAGCACCAGAAGAGCAGACTCCAGAATGGCAGTCAGCACACTTTGTCCTTTCTGTTAGCAAGGTTACCTTCATCTTTTTCCATTAAGGAATTTAGGGATTGACTCATTCATATTCATAGCCTCACCTGGGAAATTTAGCCCACAGGAATTCCACAGCCACAATTTATGTCCTGAAAACCTGATGCATCACACATCCTGCTCTGACATCACAGAATCACAAAATGGTAGGAGTTGGAAGGGATCTCTGAAGATCATGTAGTCCAACTCCCCTGCTAGAGCAGGGTCACCTAGAGTAGGTCACACAGGAACGCATCCAGGTGGGTTTTGAATGCCTTCAGAGAAGGAGACTCCACAACTGGACGTTGGATTATCACTTAGCAAAGGCAGCATTTGTCCAACTGAGGATTTGCTGTGCTGCAGACCCACCCAAAGAAGTTCTGTGCAGACTGACTCCTGACTTTAAATAGTAGAGATACATACCCATGGCACTGTGTTATGATTTACCGCTCAAATAAATACTAATTTAGAAATATCTCTACTCCATATTCCACAGTATTATTGATATTAGTTGTCTGCAACTGCAATTTCACTACATATTCTGGTAGTCTTATTTATATATGTCTTATTTGTACTTTTAGCACAGACACATATTCATTCATTCGTTCATTGGCTCCCAGACCACATCCCAAGGCCAGAGTTTGGACACGTCCAACTTACCAGGTTAGGAACAATCGTATCTGTCAACATTTCACTTTCTAAGGGAGCTTTTCATATGGAGAAATTCTCAAATTTGAGTTCATACATTCAATGGCAAGCAATCTTCTGTTGTTCCTTACATCTCCACCTCCTCAGCTGATGTACAAGTAGTGGTGTCAGTCTATGGTGAAAGAAGAAGAAACTGGTGACTTACTTGCCTGACACACGGGGTTCACAGAAGAGACTTGTCAATGAAAAGCTTACCTAGATCTGAGGATCCAGAAGCACAAGAGGGAAGAAGGAGAAGGATGGGCCAAGCTTTCTGATTCAGAATCCCTTTGAAAGCCACAGAATACTCTTTTTTCCCTCTCAATATCAAAATGATAAAATGTAGAAGCCATACTGTAGAAGAAACACTCAGTTTTAGTAGCAGATGCGTGACATCTTGAAACTAACCTACTAACCGAGCTGGTGAAGACATGCTGTGTCACAGTGTAGTAAGACCACTGTGCTAAGACACGGTCGTACCATGCACAAAATGCATACCAGGTCCTGGAATTCTCATGGTAAGTCTTATCTATTTGTGGTTCCTCCTTCATCCAGTTCTGAAGGATTCCTTAGCAAACAGCATGTCAATACTACAATTTGCTTGAGAGTGTCCTACCCTAAACAGTTGCCTTTTTGCTCCTGTGATTATCAGACCTCTTCCAGGAACCCAGAGGACATCTGGAACAAATAGTCCACAGCCCATCTTTCTCAATAGAGAAGAAGAAAGCTACTCCCCCGTAAAGCTGCCCAATGTGTTATAGACACAGACCGAGAGAGCAAGAGGAATGAGACATCATTAGGTGCACTGTGCTGTGAACATCTTGTTCAAGGGTCCACATGCCTCCAGACTCACCTGTTTATTTTCTTTCTTCAGCTCATTTTGGACCCTCACCTACTTCAAGGGATCACTGCTGGAGAGAGAGGTGCCCAGGAAGTCTCTGTTACATTGACAGACTCTGCCACCCTTCCACTCCTCCAACTTTTCTTGCCCGGGCTGCCTTAAAGTCTCATTCAGTTCTGTGCTGTTTGGCAGCCTGTAGCACACGTGGCCTCTCACTGGAAGGAAGTGCAGAGATATTTTGAACTTAGTATGTCAACTGAGTTGACATCATCAGTGCTCAGATCAGAAAGATGCAGGTGGGGAGCAGACTAGGCAAAATGGAGCTTCCCAGGGAATCCTGTGCTGACATGATGAGTCACAGCCCCAACCCTTTCTATTGCTCTGGGCACAAACATCTATTCTCTGTGCTGACTGCTGACCCATGAGCATCAAAAGGCTTTAGCATTTCAGGTCTGAAGCCATATCCAGGATTTCTGCTGCTATTGCCATGACATCATTTGGGTCTGATTAGACAAGCAATTTGTTAAAAACCCACCACCTACCTACACAATGTTTTCTACCAATAATAGGTCAAAATTTCTAATAATGAAGGAATCAGTAAACAAAATCCTAAGGTCAAAGTGGTGATGAGTGAGCTCTGTCTATTGGTAGTTGCATCTAGGTCCTGTGCACAAGTGTCCCATTATAAGTCATGACCAAATCACAGTCTACTTGTCACAGTGTTCTTGGAGGAAGAGTTAGGTCAAGGAAATATGTGCTGCAGAGCTTCAGAGCTTCCCTTAAATCAGAGGTGAGAGACAGCAGCCGTTTCTGCCCTGGAGAGAGAAAAAGCCAGTCACTAGCTGCAAGCCTACATTACCTTTATCTAAATAAGTAAGAGTGTAATTAGCTCCCCTTAGAGCTCCCAGCACTGCTGACTCCTCAGCAAGTCTGTCAGGCATTGACGGGGCTGGTACAGCCATGCATAGCATCTTGGAGGAGGGTTCTGCTCTTCAGAGAAGTGACAGCCAAACCTGGGGAAATTATGCATGGGCAAAGCCCTGGGCAGGTCCTTCTCGGGTGTGAGAAGAGCAGCTCAGCTGGTGAGGAGGGAAAGGATCTAGTTCAGCCTCATCAGGGCTGCTTTGCTCTTGCTCTCCTGTCAAACCAGCCCCGAGCGATCCCCTGCTGACTCCCCCTCACTTGAGAGTGAAGCTGTGGCAGAGCTTGTGCTCTCTGGAGAAGCTGTTTTGGGGTGACCTCTCCAAGGTGCAGCAACTGAGAAAACATGGCTGTGCGCACACAGTATTTGGTGAAAACCCCATCTCACAGGCCTTTTTTGCTTGCACTGATCTGCAGGCACTGCACAGGAGTAGCGGGATAAACCTGAATTTTAGAGAGTCTGGAAGGTAAACGACAAGTGCCAGAGCTCGGGGCTGCGCAGCTGCAAAGCAGTGCAGGGCTCAGGGCCGTCTCAGCCATGTGCAGCCATGGGACAGCAGCCGAGCCAGCCCCAAAGCACAAAGAAATACAAAATGAGTAAGGGTACAGCTGTCTGCATCTTTGGGGTCTGCTGCCACCCCCGTAAGCAGTTCTACAAGCCAGCCTTCCTGGGGAAGGTACACGGAGCCAGCTATGCCAGAGAGGTGTGAATGTGGCCAGAAATGGACTGACTTCTGCTCTCATATAGCTGAGATGTAGCAGGGAATCCACTGGGAAAAACTGCGCCTCTGGCTCCCAATCTTGCATCACATTCTCCTGCAGATATTTACATCTCTTCATGTTAATTTCTAGAACCTATAGCCACATCACTCGTGAAGGTGATTAAGAAAGATGAGCCTTTTGCTTACACAGTACAGAATCACCCTTTGATTCTTAATGCAGTTAGGAGACAACCTCCTCTACTGCATAACTTAGATTTTTTCATAATGCTGAAGTTTAAAGAAAATATTTTTCTCTAAAACATGAAAGGAACTGGGAGCTACCAACTACACAAGAAGTACAACACTATTGAAAACAAGATAATTATATCATTTTTCTTCACATGGCTAACACATGGCATCAGTGTTTGGAAGTGGCATTGTCCATATAAGGATTTTTCAGCTAATATAGCCAGTTCAGACTGAAAAAAATATGCATATATTAGAGCACAGCCTTCTTAGATTTGTGCAGACTTTGATTTCTTAAAATAAAAACTAATCCACCCTATTGGCCATGTTGTTTCCTTTCAGTCTGGCTTGTGGTTTGGGGTTTTCTTTCTTTGCATTTTAAATCTTTTCCATGTAGGTTGGCAATGGAAAAACCCACTGTGGTCACCATCTTTTCTCATCAGGCGCCTCTCAAATGAGCCAGCACAGCCTCCAGCTCTCCCAGCTTGTACCAGGCCAGTTTGCAGCAGTGGCAGTGGCATGAGAAGCAGGAAGACTTGGGGCTGCAGGACCCTTGAAGGGGCAGACCATACCATGCAGATGCAGGTTTGCAGGTCTCCAGTAATGTTACTGATGATCTGCAGAAGGTAGTTGGTGACTGGCTCAGGCTGGGGGAGCTCAATTTTTTTTTCTGGGGGGGGTGACAAGGAAACAGCCCTCAGAAAGGCAGGGATGTCGTGGTGGTGGCTTCCAGTCTGTCCCTCACTTTGTCCACTGCATTTTTCTGACCCTGTGGGAAGAGCTGGCTTATGGGACAGAAATGTGGGTGGCAAAGACCTGGACAATGCCTGTAGCTATCTCAAAGGGGCCCACACTGCAAAGTTAGGAGAATGGCAGCGCATTAAGCTCATACTGCCATAGATGAATTAGAAGTACAGAGCAGACTCACCATTTGCATGCTGCCTTGGAAGCTGAACAGAGACCATCATCTTGCTTCCGTGGAGCCAGCCAAGCACAGCTAGATGCCAGCCCCCAGAGGACACATTTGGGAACAAGGAAGGAAGTATCTAAGCACCATCCTTTAGCCTTTCAGGAAGGGGTCAAATAAATTGGGCCAGTGACAGTGATAGCAAGGGCAGCAAAGGCTGGATCATTCCCCTCCGGAGGCTGCTGGTGCTCTGTATCCCTCAGCACATTTCTTCGCTCACATGAGTATTGCTCTTTGCTCACCAAATGACATCAGGGTGCAAGGCTATTTGGAAGGAAGTGAGCAGTGAAACCTACTCCTCTTCATGCCTCTTCGAGTCTGAAAATGGGGAAAGTTGTGGTTTGTGCTCTTTAATCTCCTGTTAGGAGGCTTAGTTAGGCGTCTGTTGTAGACTCATTGCAGGATATATGCATCTGGTTTGCGTAGAAAGGCGAGGCTATCTTTGCAGGAAATACACTTTTCCTCTCCCTCCACCCCTTTTTTTTAATGATTTCATTCCCAGAGCAAGAAACGGCTGGTGGTTTCACACCACATATGGTCAACTCATAATGTGCATATCTACAGAACTAATATCCTGCCATCAGCAATGTGCTTTCTTTGGGTCAGATTTGGAAGGTGATATAATCCTGGATGAATTGTCGGAGGGAGGCACACAACGGTTTATCTACCACTTTCCTGCTCTGGCAATCACACTGGTTACACATGATGTTTGGTTCCTGTTTGTGTGGGGTTTGTGGTCACGGCATTGCTGTGTGCTGAGATTTCTTACACTTTCTGTCAGCTGGCCTAGACCTGGATTCTGTGGGAGAGCCCAGGGCAGGCGAGGAGAGCTATGTGGTGCTTTTTAAGGGAGAGAAAAGTTTTGAAAAGCCTATATTAAAACTGTCACCCCTCCACAACCCAGCCGTAGAGGCAATGGTTAACAATTCTGCAAGTTCCAATAAGACAGGAATGCATTGTAAGTACATGATTGCTAATACAAAAATTGTTAGAATGAACATATTTGTGGGAGATGCTTTAAATAAAACATAGTTGTGGGACAGAAGGAAAGGGGTACACAGCTCACAGGTCTCAAGTCACAGCAGTAGGGGAAGGTGACTCTCATAAAAGCATGTCCATGTTGCAATAGATGCCATTGAGGTAATACACACTAGTGCAACCTGTGCCCATTTGGAAGCCAGAGGGACGTACTGGGAAGGATTGCTGTGCTACCGGGCCAGCTCCTACCTCACAGGGAGGTGGCTGAGTGCATCCTCCACCACCAGAATGGCTCCAACAGAGCTCTGCCTCTTTTCCCTCTGCAGTACCAGGGGTTTGGTGCTGCTTTCCCAAGGCACAATGCTCTAGTTTTAATGGGTTTTTTTGATCCACTGCTCAGTGCAACTCTGGAACTTGTTCAGTTTGCATGGTAATTTTTGTTTGACTCAAATAATCTCTATGCACAATAAATTTCTTGCTAGCAGGCCTGTCTGGATCACTGGAACATATGAGATTTCTCAGCATGTCCCAGGGAAGAAGAGGAGGAACAGAGCTAACTTAATTAGCTATCGACTAATGGCAAACAAACACATCTCACAATGAGCAAATGGCATCTCCAGGACTTCACTCCTCTCTGTCTCCTTCGCTGCAAAATGTAGAGGAAAAAGAGAAGCCAAATTGGCCATCACTCAATTTCCTGACCTGAGAAATGTCAGATACATTCTTATTTGATGTTGTCATAACATCTCTTATGTATGAGAAGCAATATTTTCGTAAATGTTTGGAATTTGCTGTAAATGTTTGGAAATTGCAGGAGTTTGTTTCAGTGAAAAATTTAAAAATATTTGTGGGAGTGACAATGGATCAAAACCCTCTTTTATTTGGCCACCTTACAGAGAACAGGGAGTAGGATGTGGGTATGGGCTAAGTGGGGAGCTACTGTAACTCAGCACGGGAAAGGGAATCTGTCCACAAAGCCAAACAGATGGAAATACAATTTATTTCAAAACCTGTGTAAGCAGAAGGCAATCTGGAAAAGGGAGGGGAAGATCCAGGAGTAACATTAGCTGATAAGCCATGTTTAGTATCATTTAGCAAAGGCCTTCTCAAATGACAGCTACAAATGCTGTTCTACAGAGATGCCTTGTTCTGCCTGAAGTAACCCTATGGCGTAAAAGCGCACATATATATAGAACAAACAAAACAGGGAAATGCAACTCCAGCCAGCAGGAAATCCTCAGATGCATCAAGGGAAGCAGGCTGAGCTAGCGAGACGAATCATGCATTATATCACTGGATTCAAGGCAAAACATAACCCAAAGTTTACATCTGACAGCGAAAGGCGAGTAACATCCTTTTGATAAGCACTGCCGGTCAGGGCGCAGAGACACAAGACAGCACAGACAGAACTATGTGCCTCATTTTCACTTTGACTATTTCATAAATCATAGAGAACTTTTGCTGCTTTTCTCCTTTTCTCCATTGCAGTTTTGGGGAAGGCACACCTTATCTAGCATGTCTATCAAGTACAGTGGGTCACCACTGCTGGAAAAAGCCCTTGGGGAATTTGCCTCTCCTCGGATGTGCCCTTGGTGCCAGCGTCTCTGCCTGCCTTCTGAGAGCATCGCTGTCAGCCAGGACAGGCAAGTTGCCCCCTTCTTCCCCCTGCGCCTGCCCTACTCATGGCCCTATCTGTCTGTCTGCATTTAGGCAGTTGTTATCAACCAATGACTCCTCGTCACCCAAGAAGGAGAACTGGGAAAAGGAAGGGAGGCCTGTGGGTTGAAATAAAAGAGATTTAAAAAAATAGTAATAAGAAACTTATGTTAATAACAGTATTGATATAAGATACACAAAGTTATGCTCAGCCCATGTAGTGGTCACAAGTTGTTAGCTGAATGCTAAATAACAAACACAGTGAGCACCACAGCTCCAGTGAAAGCACAGAGAATAGGGAAGTAGGTTTCAGGAGCAAAGCAATGGGTGAGACTCTCTGGGGAAAGCGACCCTTGAGAAAAGAGGACCGTCCCCAGCAAACTCCCCAGTTTATAGTGAATTAGATGTTTATGGTATAGAATAATTCTGTTGGCCAGGTTGGGTCATCTGCCCTGGCTTTCACTCCTCGTAGCTTCTGCACCTGGCTAAATCAAAACTGCTAAAGACTTTGATCACTATGGCAAACTGCATACCAGTTCTGGCCAAAAACTAAACCAAAGTGACTTATCAGCTTTGTTCCCATCAACTTCAGTGTTGTAATCTTCTCAAAAATGCAGCTTTCCTGAATAGAGAATTGATTCTATGATTCTATCCCAGTGAAACCAGGACACTGCCATTGCACTGGTGGAGGTAACAGCTGGGGCGCCTGAACCCCCAGACACCCACAGGATGGACTTTGTCAAACACCTGGCGGCGACAAGGAAGAGGGAGGTTCATTGCTCATTCTGGCTGTGCAGATGCATGCTTTTTCTCTTCCTAAGCCATCTTGCTCTGGTGCTTCTCCTTTATCTCTCAGTCTATAGGCAGGTTAGCCTTTCCTCCTGGTTTATCTTCTGCCGCTAGTTTCCATTTCAGTAAGCCTTGTCACACTTTTCTGTTTGTTCCCTTTTACATGTGGAAAATTGTTTTTCCAGCAGATCCCACCATCTATCAGATATTGCTGCCATTGCCTGGATGGCTATACTGACAGCACATGATGGAGGCATTTTCTGGACAGTAATCCAAGCACTGAGGAATAGCTTTTCAGACAAAGACGTCCAGGAGCACAAAGAACAGGGAAATGTACTGCAAGTTTCTTCTCACATATTTTCTCTGCAGATTTTACTCATATCCAGCTGTTCTCTGTCTTCTATCAGTGTCCAAAATAATGTAGCTTAGTGTCATGCCTGAAACAGGGTCTACTGTTATCGTCCTGACACCGCACTTCCAAGGGAGTTAATATGTGGCTTTCACATAAATAGTCGAGGATAAACACAGGTCTTTGAACAAATCTCAGATGCTCCAGACAACAATTCTCAAATAGTGGCACAGATCTTCCTGGGTCACAGGTATTCTCTTACAATTGTAAATCGGGAAAACAGACCCAGAGGGGCAGATTTACATCCTTTTCCTGCCACGTTTTGCCAGCTGAGTTTCCAGGTGATGTGTGAACAGCTCTTCCCAAAGCACAGAAGATAACACATGATGGAGCTGAAGCAGATCAATTGGAGGGACACTGGCAGACTGCCATGCGTGATGAGCAAGGAAAGATGAGAAGGGATGAGAAGACTTAGGGGGCTTCTCACTGCTGACTCTAGCTACCTTTTGGGGCAAGACAGAACCACGGTCCTTTCAGGTTAGGGAGAGGATAGGAAGCAATGAAGGCAAGTTGCAGAAATTGAAATTTTGGCTGCATGTAAGAACAAACATTCTTCCCCATAAAAGTGGACATGCTCTGGAAAATGTGCCCTGCAGGGCTGCAGTATGTCCACTCTTGGAAATACTCAAAGCTCAGCTGGACACAGCCCTAAAGAGCCTGCACTAACTGTGAAAACAACTGTACCTTCAGTGGGAGGTGAGCTCAGATGACTTTCCAAGGTCCCCATCAATGAAAACCATCCTGTGAGATCCACTGAGGCAAGGAAAGAAAATGCAGAGCCTGGACTGGACTGCAGCCAATGACTTTGATGGCAAAAACTCCATCTTCTAATTCTAGTCTAGTTAGTCATCCATGGTTACAATAGCAATATTATGACATAAGTTCACTGGCAAAATAGTCTCAAAACCAAACAAGTGAAAAAAGACAACCTTGAGATATACTAACACAAGACATCAAGACATCCTTTCTTGATCTTCATATGGTCCAGTGGCAATGAAGAAACTTGAAAATGTCCAAAAGAGATGACATTAATTACCTTCCCAGGCATCAGCCTGTTGTTTGTGAAAAATCTTAAAACAGAAATTATTTGAAGATGTGAAGCATGGAGGAGTGGAGAATTTGTCAAATCTGGTGATGACCCATGGCGCTAGACATATGTGCTTTATAAAACGATCCTTTCTTAAATTCTTGTTGCAAATCAGTCCCTAGGGGGAAGAATAGTTGAGATGTTCCCTTTTTGATTAATCATTTGCAGTGCCTCACCCTCAGATCACCTCTAAAGGGACAGACAGGAGAATAGGATCTTGTCCTGCTTTGTGCAGGAAGCTGAAAGATCAGCATTGCTTATGGAACATATTTTTGCCTTTTTGAGGAAACATTTCCCAGCCAAATGCTTTTCATTTCTTCAACACAATTAAAGGAAAAGGAAGAGGCAGGTTTGGTTTGATCAAAATAGGCAGCAGATGCTGGAGGAGAAGAACGAGAAAAGTTGTCATCTGGAGCAAAGGGGAGAGAATAGCCTGTCGTGTGTGGGCACAACACAGCTGGAAAGGGCCATGGGTCCAGAGCTTTTCTGTCCAAGCCTGGAGCCACATCAGCTTTTCATATGGAGGGAGACAGGTTACAAATAGTTCTCACAGGAAGGGAAAAACAATTTCTAAGTGCCAGGGATGACAGAGATCAACACTAAAGTGAAGCCAGCTACCTCCTGTAAGAGAATTGACTCCTTACAATTATACCACTCAGCTTCTGTGTGACTGGGGATGTATTCTGTCCCTACTTTAGTATACATTGTTGATTATAATTTTTCCTTCAGGCATTTAAGATATTCTGTGCAAAAGCAGGAAATGGCAAGTCTTGACCTAAATGGCTTGCAGTCTTACTGCATAAAATAGAGCACAGCAGATGAAATAATTTGGTGAACATCACATAGCCAGGCAGTATTGCAGCTAGGCACAGAAGCCAGGTCTCTGGAGTCACAATGCAAATCTGTACACTCCAGGCTTCCTGAAGTACAGCTCCTGTGACAGAGAACCTGTTCTTGTCCCCAGAAACACAGCAGCTTATACAAGGTTCTAAAAAACCCACACCAGCCACAACAACCAACAGCAAAAGTCCTCCCTTCATTGGAGAAACTTGTATGATCAGAGAGCACCTGCCCCTGGGGTGGTGGGAGAAACCCAGCAGAAATTTATGAACATTGTTAAAATTTTTCTTTGTTGTTCTTTCTCAGCAGTGACAGCAGTGGCATAACTCAGTGGAGGTCTACTTGTCTTGTACAACTAAGGTAACTGTAAACCCTCCTTCAAACTTGTAATAGCAGGTAACAAGTTCATGTTACTGAGTTCTCGTGCATTTGAGCTTCCGTGCAATAGCCCTCAGTGGGGGTTTTGCTAGCAATCTCCAACCTTGCAAAGACAGGCACGTAGCAACCTCTGTTGAGTGGGACAAGGCATACGTAGAATAAAGTATCCTCATTTTGTTAGTGTTACATTGTTAATGAGTGACCCAGCATGTCCATGTTTGGTACACTGCTGTTCTTTTAGGCCTCCACTGTGTTACATCTACTACAACATCTACTACAACATTTAAGTTCCCCGTCAGCTAAAAAGCACTAGAGCTGCTACTGCCTGTGATTGTCCCCCAGACACTCATTCACCCCACCAAATGATCTAAACTAAAATTTTGCTCTGAAAAAAAAATATTCCGAGGACATACACACTGAAACATCCCAGCACAAAGAAACCATTCCTGCAAAGGGCAAATGTGAGAAGTTCTCTTTATTCGGTGCCATTATATGCCATTATTTCTAAATGAAAGCCTTTCACTCTAAGTGGGAAAACAAACACGAGTTTTAGCAGAGTTGGCCTTGATGAGTCTCAGGGTTTGTCATTACTGTGGCTGAAAGCAAGGAGAGGGAGAGAGACGGAGAATTCACTATTCTTCCTGCTGCTGTTTAGGGAAAAAAGGTAGATCATGAATAGTTCCCCTACAAATGGTACATATTATAAGCAAGAAAGGCTAGCTATTAAGGAACGTCCTTTGTTAAAACTTGAGCAGAAATCTCACGTCACAGAAAATACTTAAATAATCTCAGACTATAGTGAGGAGAAATCTTCTGTTCTAACAAAGAAAAAAGAGGCAAGGACTTAGACGTCTTATTTTCTGACTTACCAAACTGCCTTCACTTTTATGAAGATTAGTATAAACCACAGATAGTCCCAGCATCCCCTCACTCCTACTCTGACATCTCGTAAACTCCACATTTTCACACCAGTATCTGATGAAGGCAGCTCTGATTTCCAGTTCTGCACTTCCAACAGAGCTGGCAAAAAATGTTTCTTGTAATGATTTGGTTAGCAGAAGGATAAAAAGCCTCAAGAAGTCTACAAAGACAGACTGGTATCTTGGTGGCTGTGCCAACGTTCCCTCCCCTGATCTCTGTGGTGGCAATGAGAGGTGGATGCAAGCCAACCTGCTATGTCTGGTCTGTGCTGCTGTGAACTTCATGGCCCAAATAACACTCACATTGCAGCTCCCTGATGAGCTGAGGGGGCTGAGATGTGCAGCGGCAAGCAGATCCCCTTCCCAGCAGAGCTGATCTGTGCATTTTTTCAAATCAAGTTCCTAAAGTCTGATGAGCCCCAATTCCTTCTCACAAGCTGCTTTGTTGATTTGCACAGTTGCTACTGGGCACAGCCATCTAAAACCCCCAGTACCGGGAAAGATGAAGGTGGGAGCAGATCTCCTCCTCTTCCAAACCACAGCCTGATGTGCCTGGAGGGGAAAAGGGAGCACTGCTGTGGGTAGCCTCATGTGGGCTACAGAGCCCCCAGTCAGGGGGCTGTGGCACATCACTGAGGTCTGCCATTCTCTGCTCTCGCCCCAGCAGAAACCAGCCTGTGCCACCTCAACGCCTGGTCTTCTCTGTGAAGCAAATGAGGACTGAAAAGTCAACACCAGCAAAACACAATCTTTCCTCCTGCACATGGCCCCATATCTCAGCAGTGCCATTTCCCTGCCGTGCAGCAGCACCCAGGTCCTTGTCAGCCTCGGAAACACAGAGTGCATCCTTCCAGGGCCATGCTCCCAGAGGAAGATTACCTAGAGCATATGTTGAATTTCTGATATTTTTGGAGGACAAGAGATGAGACTCTTAAACTAGGAAAGCAGAAACATTTTTTCAGAGAGGGGCTAGATCTTGCAACCCCTGTCTTTAACAACAGTACATTTGGATCTCCAGCACTGTCCTGTAACTCTGTGATTCATGAAAAATTTGCAAGCTGCATAAGTAAATTTGTGAATTTCTGAGCCCTTGAAAAATTCAGCTACAAAACAGAAAAGTATTTTCAGCCTTAACTAGGATAAAGCTGTTTTCTGCTGTGGTATAGAGTAATATAACAGATACAGAGCAGGATGAAAAAAAAATGATTAGAGGCATGGGAAAACTTTCAAAGGAAGACAGATTGAAAAGGCAGAAACTGTCTATTTTACAAAGAAAATGCGTAAGAAAGACATGCTGCAACTGGATGAGATATGAACAGTCTGGAAACAGTAAAACCTTAATTCTTTCTCCTAGTAGAAAAATAAGAAGACATTGAGTGAAGCTGATATTCAATAAATGCAAAACGCAGGGGAAAAAATGTCATTTTTACACAGCACTCAGCTTGTGAGTATTTAACTGAGGAGCTCAGCAGGACCCAAGGAGGGAGTGCGTGGTGTACAGAGGAGCATACTCTCAACTACTATGGCAAAGGTTAAAATCATGGCTGGAAAAACACAAGAATTTGGGAGGTTCATAGGCTGTCATGTTCCAGGACATAAGCTACATACTAATAGAGAGTAAGGACAAATATTCACCTGGGGCCAGTTATTTTACAAGAGCTTGCTGCAGTTTGTTCACATCGTCCTCTGAAGCATTGCTGAGGGCCAGAGGCAGCCAGAGCTACAGCAACAGACCATCAGGAGCTGTGGTGTCCCAGGGCCTGTGGCAAGGGCTGAGGTCCCCTATGGACTCCATGCACTCATTTCTGGGCATGGTAACACGCCATGCAGAGCATGCCCCATCCTGCCCCATCACTCTGCGATCTCCACCACGGGCACTGAGTGCTGCCCTGAAAGCAAAGAAATGAGCTGGATTTCAGCAGATCCCAACAGAGACCCATCACGTTGGGCAGGTGAAAGACAGGTGGAATGTGCAAAAGCAAGAGAGACTGCAAAATCACAGATGCAATGTCTGTTCCAGTGGTATTAAAATGAAGCTGATTTCAAGATCTCTAAATCTATGCCATTGCCTAGTTTGACTACTTAAAGTAAGTAATAAAGTAAGAGGTTACAGACTTCCATTCATTTATGACAGTAGTGAGTGTAATAACTTACGATTAAGTAAAAGATAGTTTTTAGAAAAGCATCCAGATTTCTTCTGAATAGCTCAATATAAAAAAATTTCTCCCTTGGCTGCTTATGGTTAATTATCCGTGTTGTTTCTGTTTCGTGTATATATTTCTGTGAGCCAGAATACCCTTTGCTGTAAGTGAGCAAAACTCTTATTAATATATCTTGATGCCAGCAATAAATCTGGTCCAGCATTTACATTGCACCTCAGCAAAAACATGCATACGTTGCAGGACAGACTCAGTCACAAGATGATGCTATTTCTTGGCTCTGCTATAGGATTTTATGTATTACAAGCACTGTGGCTAATATTAACTAATGATAAGGTAATTAATCCAAATATAGATGCCAATATAATATCATTTTTGTTTATAAAAGCTTTTAAGCTTCACACAGGTTATGCACCATGTGTGCCATTCAATTAGCTGAACTCTAGTTAAATATTGCAGTCTGCTACACATCATCTCAGAGAGAAAAAAAAAATTAATGTATGGTATTTGACACAAGTAGTAGCTTTAGCAGTTGTTCATCTCTGCCAGTGATGACAATCAGCAATTTTGTCTCCATATTCTCTTTAATGGTGACTCCTAATTCGAAGTCCAGCCTTGGTGATGAGTGTTTTCACTCACACAGATCCAAGGGAACTAGAATGGCCTTGTAGGCATGTTTTCTTGTCTTTTGGGGGCTAGATAGGAATACTGTTAGTGTAATCAGATCATCATAGAATCATAGAATGGTTTGGGTTTGAAGGAACCTTGAAGATCATCTAGTTCAAACCCCTACATTGTCCTTCATCAGTTTTGCAACAGGTCCCAGTGGGACGGTAGAAATTTGGCATTCTGGAAGTCGAACAAACCTCAGGCAGGTCTCTACAAGAGCTGTCACTACTTAATACTGGTAATCTAACATCAGACTGGCATGGCTCCCACAGCTGCCCCTCTGCCAGACCTCTGCTCTACCTAGCACCATGCTTGCTGCAGATCTGTCTGCCTCATACTTCATACTCTCATGCAATTTTTGTATATTCTCTGAAACACAAAGGAAGGAAAAAATTAATTCCTTATGTGGTAACTGCAAGTGACTCTGCAATCACAAGGATAAGGTGGAGCAGATACTGCTGTGGCCTCCTGAGTTACCCTGAGTTTAGCTGCAAGTCCAATGCCTCTCTTCTCCCCCAGCTTCACCCAAAGCCTTCTGGGACCCCTGATGGCTTTGTAGAGCCCCTTGTGCACTCCACCAGCTGTGCGTGCACCACAGCCTCAGTGAGACCACTGGCACTGGTCATCCACTGAAATTAACTACTCAGTGAGGAGGGCACTCGCCATGCACCTACTGAATGAGCCACTGTCCTCAGGGGTGCTTATGTTATACCTTGCTGTAAAGTTTGACTCACCCCATTTCTCTGAGGTTCCTGTCAGCTCTGGGAAAGATGGAACAGACTTTTTTAGGGCAGCTTTTCCAAATCATTTCTCAGACTGAAGTTCTCAGTCACTGGGAGGGCTGTCATATTTCTCTGCACTTCAGCTAGGGAGAAAACAGCTCTGGGCCCTGAGCCATCTCAGCAGTTTTGCAGCTACAGCTTTCAGAGCATCCACACCTGCCTCTGTGTTACCAACCCATCACTTCTGGACTGCAATCCAAAGTGCTGGTGACGTGGAAGTGGGGGAAGGAAGGGTAGGCGCTGGCATGAAGTGGAGGGAGCAGGCTAGAGATGGCCATCAGCTGTGACAGGTTGCCTGGCCTGTTCACCATCATAGCGATGATCTCAGCTTTCCATCTAGCTCAGCCGCTTACCTTTGGAGGCAGAGAAATTAGTATTTCTGCTGATTTTATCTGCCCTGCCAAAGTACATTTCATACATGAAAATGTGAGACAGGTTTCTGTTCGGCACTTAGGGACAATCGTCCAAGACTTGTACTTAAATTAGAGAATCTTTATGAAAAATAAAGCCCCACAGGGATGACTATTTGTTGAATGTAGTGCATCCAGTCAACAGATGCACTTTGATGATGCTAGTCTAGTACAGCACATTTCATTTCTTCTGGTGTTCAGACTAGTTACAAGATAACACCAATGGCTCTTCCTACTCCCCCAGTGTCACTGCACATGAGGAAATACTCCAAAAGCTGAAATGTAAAAACATGCTATGTTGCCCAGCACTGATGAATAGCGTGGAGCAGCTCCAACACCCTGGCCATGTAGCATCCATCAAGCTGACAGAAACCAGGTTTCATGCCCTAGATTAATTATTTTTGCACAGTTGGACACGTCATCCCTAGGACAATCTATTCTTGGTATCTAGTTAGTCTTTTATGTATACACAAGCTCAGTAAAGTCCTTACAAAAAATGCTGGAATGCATTATTAATAACACAAGTGGTTGTGATCTATGGGACACGGTGCATACTTGCATGCCTGTCCAAAATCCAGGAAATGTACTCTTAGTTCTATCTAAATAGGTCTCATTTTCCTCTATACTCTTTCTGAAATGCAATCTGCCTCACAAAAAATGCAGCAGCTATCCCCATTCTCTGATTCTTTCCCAGTTGTCTGGTGCCCATGTGCATCCCTATAATACATCTGATGTTGATGGAGGTCTTCTGGTGGCATCACATGGAATTCACTGCTTAGAAACCTCACGGTGCCTCTGGTCATTCATTATACTATAGATGTACACGTTGCTTTACCCAGTGTAACCTAATGATAATGAGTTTACTGTGTAGGCATGCTTTAATACTGTGATAAACACTTTGATTATGGTATGACAGAGGTCTAGATCTGCTTTTCCAAACACTGTATTTCATAAATTATCTATTTACTTTCTTGTCAAGATGTGAAAAAACCTGTTTATTTTCCTGTCAGGTTACTGGAGAATTACTGCTTTGATTCCTCTGTGCTTTTGCAAAATCTATGAGATTTCAGAATACCTTTACCTATGTTATCACATATTTCCTGGTTTTTTTAACCATCATTGCTAAGTGGTTGTGCACAAGGTCTCATTAGGTCTTAAGCAAACAGATACAGCTTCCTTTCTTGTACTAAGTTTGAAATAGATTCATCTATTAATCTGAACAGTTGTGTGTTTGTTGTTTATTAGATGAGGTAGGGTAGCAATTTCCGTTCTCAATGAGCTGTGTGTTACTCTGTCCAGCTTGGTCACTGATGCATTTCCAGAAGATCCCTCATTGCAAGTCTGTGTAGTGACACCCACTGCTAATTTGTGAGGTTGCCTCTGAAGTTGTGAATATGATGGCGTCACTTCTGGCACTGTCCATGATGAATTTTTGACATGTACAGCTAAGCCAGTGACCCCGAAACCATTTCTGCAGCATTTGCAACAAGAGGAGATCTTGCCAACACAGCCAGGACCATGCCACTCGCTGGGCACAGTGTGCAGACACTGTCGTTTCACCTGAATCACCCCGTGCTGTTACTGTTTCACCTGAAACACCCTGCGCCATTGCTGGATCTGGCACCAGGTCTGTGGCTCAGTTGTAATTTCTGGCAAAGGGACTTGGATTTGAGCTCTGCTGCACAAAGGGCAGGGCTGGGACTGTGTAGGCAGATAATAACAAGTTCGTTGTTATCGCATTCCTCTAATGCATGTGCTTGTTCATAGAGGTACACAAAAAGCTCTTTGTGTTTGCAGATCTATTGCTTCCAATTGTTTTCAGACAAAAGAAAATGATACCTGTGTGGGACAAGCCACAGCACTTCCCTGCAGCACTTACCACTGAGAAACATTGTTTGGAGGGACACAGCCCCAAAAAGCAGACTGTCCCGCTGTGTATGGATACGACACCTGCAGGATATCAGACTTGGGGTGCTTTACTGCTATTTTTAAAGAAACAACTCAATTTCAGAATCTAGATGCTCATAATTGCACTTGGCTAACAGCAGTAATCTTCAGGAGCCTAAATCAGAGTGGAGGTCCCTTATGCTAGATACCAACTGGATTTGTGGTGAAACACCAGTTCTGTCTCCAAAGCTCTCACAGACTGTCTACCAGGTCTTGCCAGCCTGCTAGAGAGCTGCTGGCTCCAACAGATGAGGAGAGTGTCAAAGGAGAAGTTCAGGGAAGAAACAATCGAAGGAAACAAAGGGAATGATTGCATCACTGTTTGTTCCAGAGCAGCTCAGGGAGGCTTCTACAGCAGAGTTGTTTTATGTGGAGGATGAGTCAGACCCTCTCAGATTCAAATGTAGACAAATTAATGCAGCGAACAGTAACAAATCACCAGGGCCAGCCTTCACCCACATCTTAAGAGGAGTATAAATGTGATACTGTTGAAATACTATTTTGAGATGTTAACTGCTGCTTAAATTGCTCTTGGTACCAGAAGAACTGAGAGTGAGAACCATGGCACCATGTTAAAAACCACAGTTCAGGGGGAGATCTGAGAAACCACACGCCAGCATTTCTGTTGCCCATGCCATTCAGTGTAAATGGTACAGAAGAGAGGAACTACCATGGTTCGTGAAGAGGGAAGCCATAGCTCACCTACTTGGGGGGAGCTCCTGGAGGCAATCCCCATCCTGGAAGCTATTCAAAGCTTGTGTGGACCCAGCTAACCCCAAGCACCCTGGTCCAAGCTGACCCTGCTTTCAGTGGGGAACTGGACTAGAAAATCTCCATAGGTCCCTTCAGACCTAAGTACTACCATAAATCTATATTCACAAAGATGAGGAAAATGCACAAATGCTGCACAATAATTAAACTTCAAAATTCATTGCCACAGGACACTATTCTGGTCCAAAGCAGAAATGGTTTTAAAGATACGAGCCATATTAACTGTGAGAACACCACCGACAACTAAATGCAACAATTTGGGTTCAACCTCTAGGACTGGAATTCCCTGCAGTTTAAATTATAGGAAGCTCAAAGCTGATACTGCAGAAAACTCACTCTTGTGCTTCTCCCGTTTGTTACACACTTTCTGTGAACTCCCACTTTAAGTGACTGGAAAGGCTACAGCATTAAGCAGACTTTTATTCCAACTAGTCTGCTCTTATGTACAAAACTGATGAAAGAAAGTGAATTGTGCATGGAGGGGTGCAGAGGATGAAGCAAGGCAGCAGTAGGATCAGTGTGAAGCAATGCTTTTTGAAGCTAATTGTCTTCAATTAGCCTTTCACCTTCGATTAAAGACAGACTGTGACTGCCAAGAAGTGCCTCCTGAATATTCATTTAGATTAGCTTGCAGTGGTCTGGTTTTGTTTCACTGGAATTTGTTTCCCCTGAACCCTCACACAGAGAATTTACTCTAGCAGCTACTCTGGTAGTTACTCTGGCATGGAGGGCTGTGAATGGGGCTGTCAGAGCTGTGTGCCCAACTGTTCATGAACAAGGAACTTTGGATTTATTCACACAAGTGTTTAAGTAGGAAGCACCAAAATGGTGCAGTGGGGACTTATTTGAACAGTCTCTGTAAGAGAACTTGACTTGCAGGGAGTTGTTAGTGGCGCAAAAGGAATTTAAAAAAGAAAGCTGTGAATATTATTTGTTGACTAAGACCAAAGAAAATTAAAGAATACATGAAAGTACAATCAATGGAGAGGAGACCAAACAACTCAAGTAAGTCCTCATTCATTACAAATAATTTTTTCTGAATGGGTTGATCTGTGCCTTTCTCATAACCATTCAAACATTTTGGAAAGCCATAGGCTGTGCAGTGGCTAAAATGTGGTGTCTCACACTTCTCAAGTTCATGCATGCACTTCTTCACCATATTCTTGAATAACTCTGCAGAAAGTCCTATGGTTGCACACAGTGATCTTAAAGGTCTTTTCCAACCTAAATGATTTTATGATTCTGTGAAAGTCCCCATATGGGCCAGAAAAGCTGACTGACAGGGAGGGATATGTTCCCAGAGTTGAGACACAAAAATTAACTGAATGGCAGTGGAAACCCTGTGTTTTAAATGCTCAGACTTGACATTTTTCCTTCCCTA